>NW_021633710.1:0-44630 GCF_004799145.2 Neltuma alba
CCACGTTCATTTCAGAAAACAATTTCTAGTCATTCTCATTGACACAACACTTTCCTCCTGAGTAATAAACTAAGCTCCAGCAGGTAGAAATCAGATTTTACTCAACCCCATTACAGATAATCATCAATCCATTTCGTTATTATTTTTTTTATTAAGAGAACCGGAGGGGACAAAAAACTACTCACTGTATTAGTATGAAGAAGTCGATGAAGCGAAAACCGAAAGGCTGTGCCCTGGTTGTTGGATGCTTCAGCAGTAGTTTTTGCGGTCTTCAGACGTCGGAGCAGGCGAGCGGAACCACCGCCTCCGAATGACGGCAGTTATAGTTCGGGAAAGAAGAGTCCAGCTGACCAGGAGAACTTTGCCATGCCGGTGAATTAGTTCGAGGACCAAAAAAAAAAAAAACCGCGTAATTTGATCACCGCCTGTTTTTTTTTGGGGGGGGGGGGGCTATTTCACTTATTTTTGAACCAAATTTCACAAAACTTTTTGAGGATTAGCTAATTAACAAAAAATGTGCTTTACAAAACATTGTTTTTTTAATTTTAAATTTGTGTACATTTGTTTTTCTTAATACTACTACCTCTGTTCCTAATTAAAAAACGTTATTTGTATATTATAATCAAATCTTATAATTAGAACAGACATAGTATTTTTTATCCAATTAAGCAAACTCTTGGACTAATGAGTGGTCTACTCAAGCATAGCATGCGGTTACCGAAGTTTCGTCTATTCCCGAATTCTTTGAAGATGAGTGTTTTCAAGTAATTGGGATGCAAGAAGAAGCCTTTGCCTGCCACTGCAAATCACGTTCAAAAAGAACAAAACGCAGAAGCAACTTTTTTTTTTTTTTAACTGAAAAGCAACTGTGTTTTCGGGGGTATTTGGGATATTCCTAGAAATGTTTTTTAAAAGTATTTTTTCATAAATTAAAATAAATTCCTTCCTATATTTACTTCTTTTGTAAACATGAGTTTGTGGTGGCTTTAACACATACTCAGTAACTGTACAAACATTCATGTGATCCCTGTTTTCCATTTCTATAATTAAAAAGTGTTGGTCACCATTTACGGAACAAGAAGAAGACAGTACATCATATCGAGAATGAGGATAAACAAATTCCTTTTGTTGCTGGTGAGATTGAGAATGATTAAACAGTCATATGGTTTGTTTGGGATTGACGTAGGTAGGTTGAGAAATAACTTTTCAATTATGATTTGTAAAATATAAAATAAATATATAAATATGTAAAAAGTTTTTTGTCTCGACTTACGTAAAAATATTTACAAGAATTAAAATAAACAAATGCAAATAAGCCCATAATTGATATGCAAAAGATAAGAAATGAAAGTATGATCACAGGTGCAACAATTTTCTTGGATGCAACACAAACACGACTTTTAGAAGACAATATTAGAACACCTAAATGAGAGGATAAGTAGCTTAATGGGGATCAGAGCATGCCTCAGCGGGATCTGGAACAATTGGAAAACTTGAAGAAAGGAGAAGCATGAATCTCTCTACTCTGCTTTACAGCATGAAGCTACTAATGGGAACAAGATAAGGAGTTAACTTACTAAAGATGGTTTGCTTTTAGACGGTACCCAAAGATGGAGAATAAATTATTGAACCAGTATAGGCTTCGAATTCTATCTTTTTGGCGGGAGAATTTCACAAAAAAAACTTAAAATTACTAAATTTTAAATAAAATTTTTCATATAAATATATTTTTATTTACAAGTTTAGTATTGTCAAAACTTATTAAAATATTATTATCAAATCTGATTTGAGATTTAATAATTTCAATTCTTTCTTTCAGTACCTAATGGAGGTACTGATTATTCAAGGCCCTAGCAGAGGCAGTTTGGATAACTTTCAGGGGCGTTCTCAAATTTAAAATACTGTCGTAAATAATTGAAGAATTAAGAATTTATCACTTGTTCTTTTATTAATTATAAATTAATCTTCTCAATATTACGGCTTCGAATATCAATTCGCTACAAACAAACAAATAAAACTAAATGAGGTAGACTGTATCTAAGCAATTTTGGGGAGAAAAAAATGCGAATCAGAAGAAGCAAAATGAGCCTTTAGAACATCACTATTTTTATAGTAATATGGGGGAAGCCCAACTTGGAATCAACATGTAATTCTTTCAGCATCTCGTCAGAGGCAAATGCAAACTGCAAACAAAAAGAGCAGTCTTTGCAGCAGTGGCATCAATTTGACAATGTCGCTTCCACCTTATCGTGATCAATAATGGGCTTAATTTGTAGTAGATAGACAACAAAAGGACACACAGAACTCGCAAAAGGATACATAAAAATCAGGGTCGGAACTGATCCGCAAGTTTCATGAGACTATAAGTTTCAGAATCTGGCCTAGCTCCTCCAAGAATCATCCTTCTCAAAAGATTTGGTTCATAAATCCTGGCTTTTACATAAGCCTTAATCAAGGTATTATATACAAATGTGTATCTACAGTACCTAGCCTTATGAAGTTCTTCAAACAATCTCTCAACATTTCTTACATCACCTTTCTCAGCAAAAATATCAATAATTGAAAGAGTGGTTTCTAGCCAGGGAGTTGAACTTCTGACTTTCTTGCTAACTGTGAAACGCATGCCCAACTCTAATGTCTTCAAGGCTTGCTCCGTGATCCCTGCTTTCGAGCAGCCCAAAACAAGCTGACGATAAGTTATGGCATTTGGTTTGCATCCATTTGCTTCCATACACTTGTAAAGTCTAGTAGCTTTATCAATAAATCCGTGTTTGCAAAATACAGACATCATGCAATTGAATTGCTCTATAGACTTCAATCCTTTTCTTGACTTCATTTCTAACCACAGTTCTTCAACTCGATTTAGATTTCCAATTCTACCAAATGCTTCAATGGCCAACATATAACTTTTAGATCTAACCAATGGTTGTTCTTGAATGATGCCCCAGGTCCTCTCTAGCTCCTTCTGCTTCCCCAAATACCCATACAATATAAGTAGCACATCCAATGTTGACCAGTTCTTCCCTGTGGCCGACTTCTCAACAGCTTCAACATATGCTTCTGCTGCAGTATATAACCTAGCCACTGCATGTGCAGTAGCTAAAATGCAATAAGATATTTCATTTGGTTCAACCTTTGCTTGGTTCATTTGACTGAAGACCTTCACCAAACCTTCAATATTATGCTCATTAGCTTCTATTTTCATCAGAATATTGTAGGTGGAAACATGAGGGGTAACCTTATCAGATCTCATTTGAGCAAGTATTTTTGGGATCATTTTCCTGCGGCTCGGTGAGGAGTGTAAAATTATAAGGCGGTTGAATGCCAAGTGTGAGATGGGATAACATAATTCCCTCATTTTTTTCATGTACTCAAGCGAAAGCCTAATCACCCCCTTGTCCAAGCACGCAATCACTAGATTGTTGTAGAGCAACTCATTATGATATTCAGGAGGAATACGAGAGAAGAGCTTCTCACCATGTGATATTCCATGAAGCTTTGTTGTAAATTCCAAGAGATAAGAGTAATCTAGTTCCCTGGGCCTGTAAGGTCTTTCTCTGATCACCCATTCCATCACCTATCATTAGCCATGCAATGGGGGAAAAAGGGAGCACCTATCTTTATCAGCATCTTAAATCAACTAAAGCTAAAAGTATCAAACAATGGAGTCAGTACATAAGTGTAAATTCTTCATTTTTCAAGACTACTAAGTTCTTCACCATTTGAACACTCTTTACTAGCTTTATCATATTCTGCTTCAATCCATACAGTAACAGTATACGCAACCTCCTGAGACGGAAAGTACCCTTTGCTCTCCTATCAAAATGATAGGTTCGAAATCCAATAAATTAAAATGAAATCGTTCATAGTGAGGCTTTCCCCTGACTTAAACACCTATCAAAGTAAAATTAAATTAAAAACTAGAGCTACCAAATAAAGCGCAACAGCAAATCTAGTAGTCACAGACAGCAAAAATACAAAGGAATAAGGGATGTCACCTCAAGTGCACGTTTGTTCATCTTGAGCTTCCGTAGACGATTAATGGCATGAAAAATGTCCCCTCTGTGAATAGGGAACCCATCTCCCATCCATCTCTGGAAAACAGACCCAACTGATTCTCCTTTGGAGAGTTTCTCAATTCTGTAAGATAAGCACCTAGGGTTATCTAGGGTTTTGGAATTGTCTTCAGGAAAAATTTCTGCTGTATGGGTGGACAGGAATTTGAATTTGAGATGGATCTGAGTGACACTCAAAGCAGAAGCACAAGGAGTTCGATGAATTGCTTGAATGAGCCCCTCTTGTACAATGGTTCCCAGTATTCGCATGTTTCCCCAACAGAACACTGAGGGAGTGAGTAGGTAAGATATGCAGGTGAGGGCAATATCATATATGCCTACATCCCAACAACACCACATGATTGAGTAAATTTTCTGTTTTTAGTTTTCTTGGTGGTCACATGTCAACAAAATTGCTCAGACAGTGATTCATTCAAGATGACGGTATTGAGCATTTCCAAATCAACACTAAACAAGTAAAATTGTAAACCAATTTATAACCTTCAATCCATTGACCATGACAGCTGGGCGACCACATTGGCCGCTTGTCTCATCATTTAGGCTGGACTAGCCCATAGATTTATCGAAAAAGAGTAACATTTAAAAACAATAAAAAAGAAAGAAAGAAGTGTAAAGATAAGATTTGGATGAATGGGAATAATAGAAATAATGATCCTGTGTCATGTCATTGCATTAAGAATTAAGAATATTTAAGAGCTAAATGCCAGAACATAACACGATCGACTTAATGAAAAAAATAAGTCCTCTTGTCTCCTTTTTAAGTTCTCAAAAACCGATCCACTATAAATATCGACTAAGCTCCGGTGACGACTGTCTGAATACGATATCATAAATAAGCAACACAACCAAGAAGGAAACCCAGTGAAGGGGTAGTGGGGACAAGTTATAAAAGTGACCCAACCCTCAAAACACATGTTCACTAAACCAGATAATTAGCAGGAAGCATATGTCAGTGAACCTAAATGCCACAAAAACATCCCTTCAAAATAACGTCGTTTAATACCCTCAAAGCATAGTTAGCATCAGAATGAAACTCCTTCATTTGAATCACTCAATCCACAGTATACTTTTCTTACCACTCTCCTATATCTAGGCATGATTTTCCTATAAGAAATGAAAAATAAGAAAGAAGAAAAGAAAATATTGCTCTCCAGGAGCCAACAGAGAAAAGGTGCGTTCACTTTTCATAGCGAATAATGCTGTACAGATGTTTTACCAAAACAATTATTGGAACACACCTCCGGTCCAAAAAGGAAATCTGACTGTAACACACTGACTGAACCAAAAAAACACCAGTGACGAGGAACCTAGACAAGTACAGATCATTAATTGACACCAAAGAGTAAAGACGAGGAAGAAATACTTAAATTTGATATCCTTTCCAATATGTTATAGTTCTGCTATGCATGAGTAGCGGACAGTCACAAGGAAAGAAGAGAAGGAAGAGGAAGACGACACTGACCAGATGACGACCTCAGATGATGAGCCAGTGCAGTGGAGCGACCACGAGGATAGAAGAGAAGAAAAAGTGGAACCCCGCAGAAGGGAAGACGATGTGCATAAGCATAAAGGGGTCAGCGGAGACTGGCACAATCCGATGCGCGGTTCCGGGAAATTAATTTTGGGTAAAAGACATATAAGGAACCCTAAAAGTATTAATTAAAATTAAATACCTTAAATTTTGAGATTTTTAATTTTTTTTTCAGCTTTCGTTTTTAATATTTTTAGTATTGACAGAAATTTAAAATTAATTCTAAAAATAAAAAAATAACACCTCCCGTTTTTAATAAAAAATTCGTTTGACTTTTATTTTGACCCTAAATACAAAATTTCAACCCATTTTTTTTAAGATAGTTTTTGTAATAATAGTAGTTCTAGCCAATATACTTGATTAGTAAAGATATTTTAGAAAATACAATACATATTTATTACAAATAACTAACTTAACTAATTTTATTAGTCTACTCAAATTAATCAACTAGTTCTTATATTAAAAACTGAAAGTAGTATTAATGATAAGTGTTGAAAGTGAACCCAACGCCCTTTCTAAAATTTTGTCGAAAAAACAAAAGATAAGTGCTGAAATTTTTTTAAAAAATAAATACTAAAAATATTATAAATGAGTCCTGGCAATAATCAAATCTAAAATTTTGATGCCAAACAACCATGGTTTTTTTCAATTAATAATTTTAGGAAGTCCTTAAATATTATTATTTCTTATTAATTTTCTCTTCAAAATCTTCGCCCAACTCTTCCCAGAAAGTTCTGGAGAGTCGTTTAGTCTTTATTTTTTACCACACACTTTAGAGAGAAGAAATTTTTTTATCTTATTTATATAATAGAGAGAGAAATATTTTACATGAATGTATAAGTTTATTTTTAATTTATTATTACGTTAACTCTGTTTTTATAGGTATCACATATATTAAATAGAAATAAAGTTAGAAAATTGTTAAATTTTAAATAAAAGTAAATGAAATTCAAGATTTTTCTTAATGCATGTGTAAAATATATTGGAAGTAACTTATAAATAGAACTAAAAATATATTTATGTTTTGTTCCCTTTTATTTTCTTTTCTTATCTAAATCAAATATAAGAGGAAAATTATTCCCTCTCAGAATTTAATTACTGGATGATAATTTTTAGGGAAACATGCAAAGGCTTACTGTGCCTTTTTTAAATTTCTTAATATGAAATGAGGGCCAAGTCCGAAAACTAACAAGAGTTTCACATATAAGAGGGAAAATCGAGTGCACAATAATATAATATTTCCATGCTCCTCCAATTCATTTAATGTTATTAAAAAAAAGTTTATATGAAAAGGTTTAGGTGATATCAACTTCAAGAATTCACCAAAATTAAGACTCTGAACTTATGTTTAGTATGAGAAAAATATAGAGAAGAAAAATTTTAATAAGCTCAATTTAAAAAATAGAAAAAGTGAGATTTTAAAATTTTAATAAAAAATATAATATAAAATAGTAATTAAAAATTAATTAAAAGTTTTTAATCTTATTTCTTCAATTTGTTAAAATCAACTCATTCAAACTTTTTCCTCTCCTCCCCTCTCCTTCATTTCTCTCGTACCCAACGAACCCTTAAATTTTCACCTCCGATACATAAACTTCTCATGTTATCCCCTCCAATGCAAATTAAAAGCATTCTTAGACAAATTAGAATGTCAAATTAGACCACATTTACAAGAAAGCCAATAGACATGCGAATTGGTTGGCAAAAAAGGCTCACAGTTTAGACAATAAGTTCACCAATCAATCCATTACGGTGCAAGAAATTGATCGATTGGGATAAGTAGGGTGTACAATGATCTTTGTTTTTTGTTTTTTTCTTTCGTAATTATATGGTTCTTCCACAGTCCTACAATGATGATGAGGAAGGAATGAAAACACTATTGCTTCACCATGGCATAAACGGAGTCACTTAGAGTTCATGCACTGTTTCTTTGGATCTTCTTGTTCTTATTCCAAAAGTTTGCAAACGTGATCGCAGTTGGCCGGCACCATCATCCATGTAAACCAATTTTTCATTATGTCTTGCACCCCTCGTGGAAAAAGGTTGCCATTGCATGCCAAAAAGTAGCAATTTAGCACAGTAGGAACAGACCAAGAGACAACGCTGAGAATTTTACAAAACCAAAAATCCTAGAAAATAATCCTCGTCTGCCTCGCCGATATCCTCCTTATCTTCAAGAAATCTTATTGCTTTGAAAAGGCTTTGTTGATTTCAAACGTCTACATTCTTCTAAATTCACCTTCTAATTTCTACATTCTCGTTTTTGCCCCTCTTTTGATTGAGGTGGCGATTGCCTTGGCTGCTTCACATCAAATGTTAATACGGCGACGTTTCTGATGGTACCACTAGCGGAACAGAATTGAATCACTGATCATCAAACTATAAGGCATAATATCGGGAAAAACCAGAGTGGAACCTCAATGCACCTTACGCACATAACATCTGGACTAGTGAAAAGAAATGACATCTTATCATTTTAGATTTGATCTCCCCCCAAAATATTAAAAATCACAAATACAAAATACTGATAAATGAGATGGAACCTTTAAAATTATTTGAAAACTCTTCTAACCATGGCACAGTTACAGAAACTTTTCTGGGTTGAAACTATTCCGGTTTCAAATAAACGATAACCATGACAAAATCAATCAATACATATAATAAAATATATAACAAGTATTTTTTTCAAAATCCATGAATAATGTATCTGATTTGATGACAGATAAGAAACGTAGAAGCAACACAGTGCGTGATGCCATTGGTAACTTGGACTGAGATAGATACTAGAAGCTACGATCAAATGTGATGTTTGCTGGAGATGATATTACATGTATTTTACTATATGTTATCTTTACCTAACCATCTTTATGCTCACCGAACACTGATACAACAATAGGAGTCAACCTAACAGTTTTACTATTATACAAGAATAAATAAAAAATTATGCAAACAAACCATCATCTTTGGAGCTGCTCGGATGTGGAAGTGTTGGTGACGGACGGTGATGCAGCTGTCCTACCATTTGGCGTCCCATTATCAACAGGTGCTCTAACTCCCCACCTACCCTCAGAATCCAAGGGCTCTAAAACTTTAATGGATCCATCCGTCAGCCCAACAGCAAATTGATTTGGCTCTTGTGGATGAGCCGTAACAACATGAGGATACACATTTTGGCTGCAGTGGGGGCCCAAAAAAAAAAGTTGAGAATTTGTGGAAAAAAACAACAAATCAAGGAAAGGAACAGAAGAATGTTACTTCTTCTATCACCTATTTATCATCAACATGATACTTATCAATTACAATACATTTGATGCACTGTAACGTCACATTTATTGAATATCGTCCTATTACAAATGCACATATTTGGTATGTATAAAAAATTGTCACGGAAAGTATGCAACTAGTTCCACATAGGGGTTAACATAGCTGAAAGGGATGTAACACAATTATGTGGCTTTTGATTGATACAAGATACCCCCTAATGACCCACAATATCTTGGATGCACCCCTCATCTTAGATATCATTGCACTAAACAGAGGCATTTTAAATCTTCACCAACAAACAAGATGTCAGGATCAAGATAATAATATATCCGATGACTCTAGTAACTTTTAAGCACATGTTCGACCCAGAAAAATATTTAAGCATGTGCACAAATTTGTGGAGTTATAAGTAGCACTAGCACCACTTATATATCATCAATAGAAATGTCCAACAAAAAGATACCACTAAGACAAACACACGGTGAAATCTTGTATACACCTGTTTGATGACTGAGATAAGTAAGCCGAGGAGGCTATCCGACATCTGAGTCTCAAGTTGTCAGCATCAAAAACTCCAATATTTCCATCAGTGAAAGCAGCATAAATTAGTTGGCTATTGCAGGAATATGTTGCAGAGGCTATGGAACCAGACAATGAATCTTGAGGCACCCACTGAAAAGCAAGTACACAAAAGCTATTAATATATTCATGATGACCCACAAAAAAAGGCTGGGGCTAGCTATTTACCTGTCGAATTAATTCAATTTTTGAAGCATCATATATTGCTAGTTGTGTCTCATGGCATACTAGCAAGTGTACTTGATCAGAATGGAACTGCACTCGAGTATCACCAGCAGGTGCCTTACCAGTAGGCAATGGGATTGATAACAATTTCTTCTTATCCCATGCGTCAATGCTCCAAAAGCAAATCTACGCAAAAAAAGCAAAAAGAAAATCCATCAAAACAACTAAAAGTCCTCCTTTCTTTAATCAAATTGAAAATTGTAAATCACGTCACTGTAAATTTTATTCCAATAATTACTTAAAGCTAGATAACCATGAATAAGCAAAAACACGATGCAGTTACAGGCTAATAGTGGGGTAAAATGATGATGAAAATTACGGCCAAACATACCTGAGCATCAGCACCGGATGAAACCAAGATATTCAAGTTAGTTGAGAAAGCTAAACCAGTAATCCGCTTCTGGTGACCTTTCAATTTAGATTTGACCTACAAGCAAAGCAGATTGCATCAATAACTGTTTGACAAAGAAATGAAAACCAGAACTGCTTAAAACTACTTACCTCATCAACCCTGACATTGTATATATGAATAGTTGAATCTTCCATTCCGATTGCAAGGATGTTATTATCTTGGGGGTGAAATACAAGGAAAGTTGAAGCAGGAGGAGGGGGCATAAAAGTTGTCATAACCTGCAACTCAACAATATTGTCAAGCTGAGATACAGCTTGCCACCCAGTACTGCAGGCTTTGAAATCATAAAAACTGTCAAATTACCTTAAAAGTCATCATGTTGAACAGAGAAATTTTTCCTCCACATGCAGACATAACGTAAGAATCATTCTTTGAAAGTGCTATGCAGGGAACTGCTTCCTCAGAATTGTCAGGGACATCGTTGGTCATCAGAAGACCACTGTTTGGCTGCCAATGTTGTGGAGTAACACTTGCCGTGGCCTTTTAAGAACAACCAAAAGAGATTCAGAAAATTTTACAAGTAAAATTTGAGGCGGCTATAACAAAAATATAGATGCACAAGTGTAACAGATGAATGGATATGCGTGCGGGCATATACTATTAACACAAAGCAAACAAAAAAAAAAAGGCATTTTTATCTATATCTTTCAGCATACAACACCTTTCCACTAGGATTCTGTTCACTACGACTCCACTTCCACAGTTTCTGAATCCCTTTAGAACCAAGAGCCAGAAGGCCAACACCAGAATTTGTGTAAAGAAGACGAGCAACCTTGAAACAAACGAGTGGGGTTCAGCAATCATAAAATTCTTGACAAAAAATATATATCAACTACTTAAAACATCCTACGCAATCAAGGATAGGTCCCAGGGAATACTTTGTTGGCGGGATCAGTACTGTCTGGCATAGTAACTGTTCGACACTGAGAAGGATCAACAATCTCAGTCAGTTCCCAAGGCTTGGACTTATCAGACATATCATCCAGATTTCTTTGCTTCTCCATGCTTCTAGCTGAAGAATCTCCTCCATTCTGAAATAAAAAAACAAAATGAGTCCAATCTGCACATAATCGACATTGGACTAGAAGAGTTCTAGGGTAAAATGCATCAACTTAATTTTCTACATAAAAAGATAGGATGCACAGCTTTCATTTAAGGTTTCAGTCAATATAAATTGAGAACTATCAAGTGTCAATGTCTATTTCGTATTTTGTTTATCATACAAGGATTGGTGCAGGCCCAGCAGGTGAGCTTCTGTCCACACGTTCTACTTTATTGATGAGCGGGTTGATATTTGCAACCAGAGAAGAACCAGATACCTAATCCAGTGAAATTGAACTAATCAGGTTCTGGACAATAATAAAACCAGACAGCGAAAATTGATAATAGAGAAGGAACGTGGAGGCTCAAAGAAAATAAAAACCTTAGTCTCCAGTGGTGATTTAGATGCGTCATAAGACCGAGCTTCAATGGCCTTAAGTACTTGAGGCCTTCAGCGTTTGCAAGGACTTTCAGACCACTGTCTGCTGTAGTAACAGCAAGCAGATTTCCTTCTTTATTGAACCTCAACCGAGGAAGATTCTGAGGTAAGGCACCAGCTATGTTAGAAAACAATTTAGGAATGCATCAAAAAATGTAGACAGTACAAGCAATACTCACAGGAAGACCACCCTCGGCATCTGTACTGGTAAGAACATTGACATTATCCATATCCCAAAACTTTATCTGGTTATCTTCACCTGCAGCCAAGAAGCGGTTTTTGGTTGTGTCAAATTGCACAATGCCAGCAGATTTCTTTCTAAACCCAGAATATGTTCTCTTTATTGCTCCTTCACTTTCATTCCACTCAACTAGGAAGGAATCTCCATCTTTACTTGTCCCACAAGAAAACAATCTGAAATAACAGAGAAGCTTCAACTCAAATTAACACTTCAAGGGAACCATAAGGAAGGAAAGCATTTAATTAAAGGGTTACACATCCAACATTATTCTTCATTATGTTACCTATTTCCATCAGCACTATAAAGCATTGTGGTGCACCACTGCCCAGGGGCATCATAGTCGACCCTAGAGCCCATGTTGTCATACAACCAGGCCTTGATTTTTCCATCAACAGCAGTTGAAAATATAAACTGCAGAAACAAAAAATAAAAAATTATTCCAAACTATCAGTCAGTCACCACAGTCCACAAGAGGCTTTATAATGAAGCAATGTCATTATTTGCACTGTACAGGCGTGCCTATTTCTTTACAAACTAGACACCGCAAAACCGCAAAACAACACATGGAACAAGACACTCCACACACACACACACAGAGAGAGAGAGAGGAAAAGAAAACCATGGGTGCCTAAAGCTTTAACTGAAGTAGCACAGAAGCACATACGAGAAGGTACAGGACCGACCTGAGTTACAGCCTGCAGCTGTATGGGTGAACCCAAAATTTATTTTAAGATTCTCATCTAACTTAATCTTCAATGTTAGAAAATTTACAAAGCAAAATCCTCTGACTGTATGCGTTTCAGAGCCACTGATGAGTATGTAAGGGATAAATTATACAATATTGGTGATGGAAAGGCCATATGGATATGATACAGTCACAAAGCCTACATGGGAGAGAAGGACAACATTTTTACCTGGATATTTTCCTTCTGGTGAGGGCAAACAGAATAAACAGGTGCTTCATGACCTTCAAGGTTAAAGAGCTTCCGGCCACTCAACTCCCACACCTGTAACTCAAAGTTCATAATTCAGGATGCATCTAAACAGAAAACTTAATGCAAAGTAGAAGGCAACTTTTTTCTTACCTTTATCAACTTATCATCACCACAAGTTACTATGCATAGCTGTTTGTTGGGGTACGAAAATGCCAAGTCATACACACCACCAGTATGAGCATCAATCTGTGATGAAGCAAGGACATCAGAGAGCAATTATAAGTAACTATGTAATTCATACAAGAAAATAACCAGAACATACCTCCAAATGCTGCCTTAGATCATTAGGCCCTTGATAAGCATATAAGTGAACCAAATGCTTTGTGAAAGCAACCCCTGAATGAAATAATAATAAATCAATTAAATTTAACAAAAAAGTAAACAAAGAAATCTGAATCACGTTTCAAAACTACACATACCAAGAAAATTGCCATCTGGACTCCATGACACACGGCTAACAGATATGGCTGAGTCCTTCCCGATTGCAGCCTGAAAGGAATCTCAATCACTAGATTGCAGCATTTATTGAGGAAAAGGGATAGGTAGGATGAGAGGCAAGTTATACTCTTTGGTGATCCAAAAACTTCACTATGTCCGCTAATATGAGGGAAGGACTAATGCCGGAGGGAAAGGGATATATGAACTTTAAAACCACTCATAGTTTGAGCATCCTTGAAGCTCCCTAGAGGTAAGTTTCCGCCTCTACCTTTTAATTATATGAAGTTAATTGCATATTTACAAGAAATATTATAAACTTCCTTTATTCCACTAATAAAGTCAAGCCAAAGAAGGCTCCAAATATGATAGTTTATCTCTAGTACTGCACTCTCAATGTCAAAAAGTTAATCCTAACGAAATGATGAGTGAACACCTAAGGAAGGTCTCATTTATTCATGAATTTTTCTTTACTTTTTCTTATTTGAGAAATATTACAGTTAAATAATGTAATGTAAACCTGAAATAAGACAGAACAAGAAGCCATATCCCATATCTTGAATGGCTTGGTTATCAGCCTCTCTCGCTGCCCTGCTTCCCACAGTGAAATGTCACCGTTGACACAGCCAACTGTTTCAAAACAATATTCTCTGGTCAATCTATAGAGTCATATAATTTGTATTGATCGGATGCACTCAGCCTCCACATCATCTCCACATACCAGCAACTAGTGAATGAAGGGAAGGATGAAAATCCATGGATATCACTGCTGATCCCTGAGGCAATGTACAATAAACAGTTCTAGGTAGGTCATCAATTGACCAAGAGGCTTGTTGGGTTGGCGCAGGATACGTGACCTGCAGTATTGGAAAAGCATTTAGCAACAAAGAAAAGAAAACATGCATCACAGCCACGTCCATGATGTGAATACCTCATCAACAGATTGTGCTGACCGCAACCGTTTCATTATCTGCTCATGATCATTATTTTGATAGTCCATAATTCCAAGAGCATTAGGTGTTCTTGAATGCTTCAAGACAGAGACTGCAAGAAATTGAGCGAAACATGAGCATGATAAAGGATGCATATTATATTTAAAATAATCTATTCAAACTGCATATTGAAAATTGACAATAGAAAAACTTCACTAGTTCTTCAGCTATTCAATTACTATAAAATGAAGACAGCAGAAGTTGAACAAAGGATTATATTCACGTGAGTCCCAGCCTAAAGAAGAATAAGCTCTGTTGAGGAAAAGATATCTAGGAACATTGAATAAAGTCCTCCTTGTAATTGCCAAGACAAATAAAATCTGTCATTAAGGCTATAGAACAAAGTTGATCATGCACCCTCTTTCACAATAATTTATCTCCGTTGAGGATCCAATTGCAAATTTCTCGAGCACAAAATTCTCCCCTTGTTAAAATTCCAAACCCAATAAAATCCCACTGGCCCCAAAATTCCTCAGAAAAATTAAAAAATTTCATAAAAGAACAGATTTGTAATAGATTTATATATTCCGTTTCATAATTTAGGAAAAAGTTTGCCGGAATGTCATCTGCTTCTAAGAGGCAGTCCTTGTGCCGAATTACTTGATGACGGGTGAGGTATCAAGCTTCAATTTTTAAGATTTTGTGGGCTTTAGGAGTCGGGACCCTTTAAAACAGGGTGGAGTAAGGACTGCATCCTGGCCTCTGATGATCTCTACTTCAGATGTTTTTGCCCCAGCAAGAGAACCATATTTCATAAAACTAACCAAAAATACCTTGATTGGGGGGACCAGGCAATGATGAAGCAGCAACCACAGATGATTGAACAGATGAGGAAGGATTTGCATTCACCATCCATCCTGCTAAAGCATTGGCATTGGCAGTTGGTGGGGCTGGAGGAAATGGCTGCATATCAGTAACAGATGGAAATTAACAATTAACAATTATGATAACAAACAATGTACAGTGAATTTTCAAACGCCAGAAAGGCCAAGATCATACTCCACCATGTGCTCCAAGTGGAGCGTAAGTAGAAGGCTTTGCAACAGCTGCAACAGGAAAAGTTACAGGAGTAGGTGCTCGTGCTCCGTTTGGTGGTGAACAAGTGTGATCTGTGAATAGAGTTTTGATGTCTGGGTTTGGTCTCGGGTTTTTGCACAGCTGGTGCTGCCAATTCAAACTGAATAGCAAACATCAATGAAATTAACTATGAAGAAAAATGATTATTTATCTGACGAATGTATTAGAGAAGTCATTAAACGATAGACATATCTACTGCTTTAGCATATGGAGGCAAAACAGTATGTGAAAGAATAATCATGCTTATAAAACCCATAACAAGTTAAAGATAAATATACATTTATTACCTTTGATTAATCAGAGTTCGTAACCTTGATGCCTTCAAAGTGGGAAATATAAGCTTATCCCGGAAGAGGGGATTTGCTTCTATCAATTTTTTAAGTTCTAACAGCATTATGCTTCTCGCTGATTTGGTATCACCGTACTTTGATAACTGTTCATTTTCCCTGCGACAAATCAAATCCCAAATTTCAGAACGGCAATCTTAATGCATCTTATTCTCATTTAATACCTTTTTACCCCCTTAGCCAACAAAATTATTAATGAAAACAAAACTAAATTACCTGAAGTTATCAAGAGTTAAAAGTTGAGTTATCTCTTTGTACAAGTCTTCGTTAAATGTTGAAAAAACTTTTAGATCCTTCACCAAAATCTCAACAGCCCTCGCTTTGTCATGCCTGAGTACAAATGATAAAATTTTAATATAGAAAAAAAGATAAAGATAGGGCCTATGCACTGATAAGCATCAGCAATAGTCAATCAGCATAAAGACTACAATTGAGATCGCAGATGGAGAGTCAAAAAATCAAAATACCTGTCCAAAGCCTCAAGATATTTCTGTTTTCTAATCTCAAAGAATATTTTCATGGAGTATCGATTGTCATCCACTTTAGTAAAACCAGAAAGGTATTTCTCAACCTCGTCCCATTCTCCGGCCAGGGCTTTCTCCTCAAAATATTTCATATTGAAGAAAAAGCCTGATTCCTGCTCCAGCCTAAACTCCAATACAAACGTTTCCAATTAACCACAGGAAAAAGAAATATAAAAAATAAGAAAAATCCAACACAAGGAGTACGAGAACAGGGAAAAGGGCTTTACCTATGCACAGTCTCCTTAAATTTCTCCTCCTCGAGAAATTGAAGAATCAGAAAGACCAATTCCCGGCTCAGAGACGACATTTTTGCCGCCAAAGGCAACCAAATCAGGAGAGACTCGAGAAAATTGACAGATTAGAAAAAGGACGCAAAGATTTACGAGTTAGGGTTTGAATTGGAGGCAAATAAAAAAACCGCCGGGCAGAGCTTGAAGAACTTGAACTTTAATGTATTTGTGTGTGAATCCAGCACCGAACGACGGCTTTTCAGCCGCCCGAGCTTCTTTGGGCGAAGTGCGATGGGAATCTAAGGTTAAGAACGCACAGCAGCAAGAGGCGAGGTGGTCTCTAGGGTTTGCAGTTCCATTGCTTGCGGTTCAACGAAAACAGTAGAAGGAGGAAGAAGAAAAAGCTGCCTAGAAAAAGAAAAAGATAAAAGAAGAAGAAGCCAGAAAGAGAAAGAGAGAAATGACCCGTTCTCGCTTTTTTCGAAATGAGTGACAGGTGAACGTACTTATATACGACAAGGTGATAAGTGAGTGCACTTATTGCTTCGAAAGAAGGCAAGAGAGAAAGATAGATGGACACGTTGGCCGAAGCATTTATGCAGCGAGTCAGGCACGTTAGAGAGCCATTTTTGTGCCTTTTTTTAATTTTTGTGGGTTGTCGGGTTGAACAGTTGATGTTACGTTTTCTGACCAAACTACCCTTACCACTTTGCGAATATTACGGGGAAGCCCAATACTCTGCAGAGCGCAAACTCCCTGACTCTTCGTGTTCTGAACTAGTGTCAAATATAAAGTGCTCCTCAAGTTGACACGCGATCAACTCTTACCTACGTGGTTCTGACACAAAACACTTCGCTTTAATTGTTGATTACTTTATTCGTGATTCTTAACTAACTCATTAAATCTTTTTATAAATTAATTTTAAAAACAAAATCGTCTTAAATTTACATATTCTTTATTTGTATTTTAATCCTTCTTTCTGTTCAAAATATAAACTAAATTTATCTATTATATTTATTAAAAAACTAATTAAAATCAATTTAAAACAATAAATATGTAAGACATATATTTGTTTTTCTTAATATATCTTTATTAATAAAGATAATAAGTAAAAAATACAATAAATGAATTAAATAGGAATGAGATTATATGAGGGTAAAATTAAAAAAACCTCATTAAATGCTTAGATAAAAATAAATGTAATTTATAAAAAAAACACTTTTAAAAAATTTAACTTATATTTTGAACCGAATGGAACAGTAAATACTACTCTTTTTAAATATGTCTGTGTCATTTCTCTGGAAGATGCTTAATGTGTAAGGTATGAGGAGCACTTATTCTGACTGGGAGAGGCAAAAGTCGTGACTTTGATTATTTCAGTGCCTTCAAAAGCATTTCTAGCTAGTCTCTAGATACGGGCTAGGAATATCTCCAGCACACGTAATTTAAAAAACATATAATTACATTTTAAAAATTAGTTGATATATATTATTATTATTTATTTTAAGAATTGAAGTAATAAATTTCTTACACCCTAAGATTTGTAGGGATTAATAGTTTTTTTAATTTTTTCAATTAATATATTATAAAGAAAGGGTCATCTCATAGAAATTGCTTTTGATATTAACCATTCCAAAATCTCAATCGAGACAAAACAAACATATGTCATATACGAAACGGAAAGGTAAAAGCATTACATACCATGCTCCTCTGATACCATTTGTAGAGCAGAGGAAGAAACAATTTTTTATCCTATTTTATGGGGTAGAGAAAAAAAAATTCATATGAATATACAATTTTACCTTTCATTTAATATTGTGCTGATTTTATTCTAATAGGATACTAGTGTATATTAGACAGAAATGGAGTTGGAAAGTTATTAAATTTTAAATGGGAATTAACAAAGTTTAAGATTTTTTTTATCTGTATAAAATATATTAAAAGTAACTTATAAAAAAGATGAGAGGAATATATTACTGCAACTTATTAAGATATTTTATTTCTTAATCATGTAATGCAAGAATATAATTTTCTTATCAGCAGCATTCATCAATATATATCTCCTCCATTCTGATTTTTTTTTTTTTTGGCATCGTTGTGATGAGCTTGCTCAGAATATATAAACGCAAAAACAGATTAGTGAGCTGCGAGTTTGGGCGCCCCAATTTGAGGACTTTCAAGTTCCAAAGCATTCAGCGGGAGAAAAAGCATATCCATATTCTTGTAATGCATCTTTCTAGAAAAAGTGGCACGTGTGTGAGAGCACCTGGGGATAAAATTGACGCAGGAAATTTTAAAAAAAGTGTGATAATGCGGGAATGATGGACGGACATTGGATTTATTTGTATTGTTTTATTTTATAGCTCTTGAAAATTGGTAATATTATTACGTTATTCGGGTCAAAAAATATATTACGTTATTAAAAAATCGAGAAAAAAAATGAAAAAACCTGACTTAAGGCACATAGTTGTTATATTTTCCATCCATTCCTGGTTCACAACTTCACATGATATTATTATTGTTAGTTTTAAAAAAAGCACGTAGTAAGGATATGATTGGCAGAAAAATTCTCTCTATATAAAAATATATACTCCTCCGGTCCTAATTATAAGACCCAATTGACTTATTTGAGGAGATTAAGGAAGTAAGTTAAGTTGATTATTCATAATAAATAAGTGTTGTCATTCCTAAAATATCCTTGGTAATTAAGTATATTGGCTAAAACTATTATTATTAGAAGGATTATCTTGGAAAAAAATGCATAAATATAAGAGATAAAATGGATTGGGGTCTTATAATTAGGACCAAATAAAAAGTCAAATGGGGTCTTATAATAAGGACCGGAGGAGTATATATTTGGTTTTGATACGGTTGTGGGAGATATCAAATAATATGACTTATAGTTTTTTTTGTTATTATTTTGACCATAAATTGATTGTTAAAAAGTATAGTGATGGAGAAAAGAACATTTTTAGTTCGTTAATTTTTCAATTGGATTAAATTTTATTTTTATTAGCACGCACAAGTATTTTATGGAAAATTTTAAATCTTGCCATTGACATGACTCCAGATTTTTGGATATAAATTGGAATAAGTCTATCCCCCACGTTACTTTTTTTTCCTTTGCTTTCATCCCCAGGTTACAGTACAATATCTAAAAGATAAATTATATTGTTGTGTAATAAATTATCAATTATAAATTCAATATAAAACAGAAAAATTATGCTGCACAATTTTCAATCCTCGCTGATCTAATTTTACAGCAGGGGATCATCACTAAATTAATGCCAAGTTATAATGGCCAAATGCATGAATCCATTATAATTTTTATGATGAGTGTAGATTAAGTTAATTAATCAATAATTAACACATATATATAAATAAATTGATGATGGGAGGGGGGAATAATATGGGTGATGTCACAATTACAGTTGTCACCAAACGAACCAATAAATGTCACGTTGACAGGTGACTTTCCCGCTTTATTTGTACCATCCCTGTTATTAGGCTTTAGCATTATCAGTTTATCACTAATTAATCTCGTCACTGATTGCCATGCCTTTTTGTTGTAGCCGCCGTTGCCATTATAGGATATCTTGGCACGCACGACCCTAGCGTAATAAATTTTAACACAGAGGTGTTTGGACCAAAATTTTATGAAGTTTAAGATAAACATGTGAGATAAGTTTTCTCTTAATTTGTGTAAAAATATTTTCTTAAAATGCTTTCGAGAACTGCCAAACACCTTCATAAAACTGTTTATATTCTGTAAATTTTGTACACATAGAATGCCAATATAATACTCTTGTATTTTTAATGGGGGCTTTTTTTTTCAACTTTTTTTTGTATTTTTATTTGATACAATTAAACATGCACATTAATTTTTCTTTTCAAATTAAAGATCTCATCCAAGTATAACAGGATTGTCGAGTGGTGTTACCCAAATTTTTTTTCATCAAATATTAAAATTTTAACAAGTTATATTTTTTTAATTCTTAATATAAAAACTTATTGAGATGTTAGATTTGATTTTAATATTATATTAGGGCAATCTAGCAAGATCATGTTCATTTTATTATAATTATCTGACTTTTTTAATCTATACAAATTAATTAAATATCTTTCATATTGAGAATAAAAAAGAGTATTATTTATAATTTTTAGTAATATATTTTATCTTTCAAATTTCATATAACAAGTGTACTTTTCACTCAGTTTGCATATTAAAAAAAAAATCTAAGGGTGGTCTTGCAAAATAGTTTTAGAAAAATAAATGTAAGTGTGATACTCAGCAGTGGTTCTAAAACTTATCCACTAAATATCGTGTTTCACGAAAGCGGCCATATTTTGCTGTTGTGCTGGCAGAAGGAAGCTTCCTATTCTCAACTTAATTTGTAACACTTACCAGTATTAGAGAAGACATTAAGGACTTTCCTTCCCCGTTTGTTTCTTTTAGGTCTGCTTTGCTCATTTTCTCACGTGGGGAGCTGGTTTATATAACTAACTTATTTAATTTTTATATAATTTAGGTTAATCCAGTTAAGTAGTTCTTCCGAAAGATGGTAATTGAATGGCATACTGTGAAGGCTTTTTTTTTTTTAAAAAAAAAAGGTTTCATTTGCATTCGTTTAAAAGAACACTCGTGTAGCATATTCGTTTTTAGCCGGACTTATTCCCAAAAGCTAATTCCACGCATCGAAATTAATCACACAAATTTGTCGTAACTATTTTTTTGTTTTAAAAAAAAACTAAGGAGGTGTTTGTGTGTTTTAAATAAATATATGGAAGGAATTTTTTTATTTATGTAAAAACATTTTTTGAAAGTATTAAATACGCCCTAAGTGAGGAAAAACAAACACGAATCGCCTAAGCAATTAATTTCTAATCTCAACATTTGCGTTTGACGGGTTTTGACTTTTGAAGTAACTTGCACTGCGTTCTGCAGACGTTTCTGATCAACATGAGTTGAAATTAGACCAACAAAAACATAGACTAAAATTTTAACTCTATTCAGAGAATGATGAAGTCGTGAAGAAGAAGAAGAATAGAAGAGAAGATATTCATTGTTTTTTAAGTAATTTTAATTAATTTGATTTCCGGTTATTTTATTCGTTGCTTATAAAAAGATGGAGGGAATACCAACAGAGAACAGGAGGACGAAGAATTGAAATAAAGTTAAATGAAAGCGAAACGTTATCGATATCTAGCAGCTCAAGGGAAGCCCCCTCCTTCTTCTTTATAAGAACTCACTAGCTAGGATCAGGGACATTGAATATTTGACCATGATGCTTCACCTACTCGAAATAATGTGCCTTGAAATACTGATGTAACACCTCCGATGTGAATTGATTAGGAAGAGCGTCCACGCACACATCAAGATTCTTGTGAAACACATGATATTAGGTGGTGTTTGGTGGGTGATGAGAGAAAACAGTGTGAAGAGAAATTGAAAACACAAAGTTGTTTTGATACAAAATGTAATACTTCCATTGCAGATCTATGGCGATTCCTTCAATGCATGCAAGGGAACGGGAAAAAAATTTAATTTTATCCTCATTTTTCAATGAACTTTTATATTTTATAGTTTGAGGTGAAAAAAAAAACGATTTTTTAAGATTATAAATGAATAGAGGGAAAGTGAATGGGAGGCACGAGCACTGGGCAGGTGAATCTACTTTCAAGATGCCCATTGTCAAAGCTCGTGGTCGCATATGCTCCGGAAGTCCTTTCGAATCCCTAAGAAGCTACGGCTCCGTCAACAGCTCTATTATAGGGTATGCTTTCTTCTTTAATCGAAGCATCCAATGATCTTCCTGGCATTGTGTATTTGTTTCTTCTTAAAAAAAAGTGTCCGTAATGAGTTTCTTCTTTATATTTGGGATGGTTTGGACCAATTCAGGATCTTCAAGTTGTACAGACCTTATTATCGCGCTTAAATTTAACTTCGTTTGGCCTAAAAACTGAGCTCCAGCTCAGGGCCTTTAATTTGGGGTGGGCCAAGTGTACCGATATGTTGCATATACACTTACTCATCGTAGGCTCTTCGTATTGGCAGATATTGCAGTGCTAGTTGTATTAATGTTCGATTTACTGTTCTTTTACGATCTTAAGTCTTAATATGGCATTCAGGCATGAATTTCTTATAACTCTTTTAAGGATCATAGGATTTTGAAGAGGACTCTTCAAGAAGTGACTCGTTAGAGCTTAAGATATGTTATGGACAATTAAAGATTGAGCTTGCACAACTTGTGGGAGAGGATTAGGCATCAAGACACTGCTGAACAGGACAGAGTTGAGTATGTTCCCAGGACAGAGTTCAGTATCTTCCCATAAGGACAAAAGAATTGCAATCCATGCCTCTGTTGATCCGTCGAGCTACCTTTATATTCCATCCATTTCCTCACATTTTAGTTCGAGCGTCCATATATCTGAAGGCTGGTGACAGAAGATCGGCTCAAGATGAAGAGATGATCCGCCAGGTGGGTATATGCTTTTTTTTGTCTTCTCATGGTATGTACATATATATAGACTGTTTTGTTTTCTTTCTAAACTTCTATATTTTCAATTTTTTATCCACTTAGTGTTTCCTGTCATTTTAAACGTTTTCCTTTTCTCGTATTAATAGACGGATACTAAGAACTGTTTACCAGCTGAAAGAGATGCGGTAGTTGAATAACTTTAAATTTAGAAAGTATTCTTGAAGTCATAAATGTCATACAATTTTTTTTTTCAAATAAAAGCACGGAGAAAATTAATTGCTACACTGGGAAAAAGCGAGCCCCCTACATACTGGCCTTCACCAGATGAAAGCAAGCATCTGGTGAGTATTTATTTGGAGCCATTGAGTTTTTAACTCAATTGTCTTTGGCCCAATTTTCCCTCATTTCAGCCTAGTAGACCCTGAAAAGCAGGCACACCAAACTACGTAAAACCAAGTCAAACGGGTCCAAATTTAGTCATATTTTATTGTAATTATGGCCTAAAAGTGGGTCCTTTACGTGAATAAAATGGACATTTCACACATATTTGCATCCCCTTGTTACAGGTACATATTTTGGGAAGTAAGGACATTTGCAACGTAAGAAACATGTACTTACTGACTTCTTCTGAACACACAGGAACTTTCTTATAATTTACCATATATCAGTAATCCAACTATTTCACGTATGTGAGTATTTCCAAGAATAATCCACCATAGCATGGTTTTTAATGTTCTTTAATAGTTGCCTAGTTAAACTTAAAAATATTAACTACAAGCAAACTAGAAACTTTGCGCAATCTCGATAGATTGATTTATCTAAACCCATAGGTTTTGTTTTGTGCCTAATTTATCACTTGATTGTGATTGGTTGATGTTCAATGCTTTGACTTTATTAAGATGGTGATGTGCCCAGTATTATTGAGCCATTTTGCTAGCAACATTGCTCCTCTACATATTTTGGTGTTATTTGATCTCTTAATTTCACTAGTCTTGATTAGATCAGCATGACCTTAAAAATTCTACATTTGCCTTGCTCTACTCATTTACTTGTCTTATAAATATTTTATCAGACAACAAACAAGCTGCTAATAGATGTGGTAATTAAACAGCTTCACCCCTATAAGAAAAGAACACAAGTTCAAATTCCGAGAGGTGTAGGGATGAAAACTCTTTGCTCTAGCTCTGAGGGCGAAAGGAAAACCCTCAATCAAATAACAAAAAATATATTTTATTAGACATCATGTCCAAGTTTGCTTACCTGAAAGGTTCACTGATGCGATGTATGTCTCAAGTGATTCAGGCGAGTTTAGAGAACTGAAACAGTTGACATCTGTCATAAGGAGAATTTTCAAGGGACGTTCGCATTGATAGTGAGACTGTCTCCGCTTCACCGATAGTTCTACAAGTTTTCTGTTCATCCAACACACTTGGTTATGGTTTTAATTCCATTTATCTAAATTGAGCCTGTGGAAATTCCTTCCATGAAAAGAACCCAACAGTTATCCTGTCCATTCCTTGTTTTTGGTTGGTATGACAGGTGGAAGCAAGATTGGATGTTTTTTCAGTGTAAAACATGGCAGTGTGAATTTCAAGAGAACCTTCAGCAGTTTCTTTCTTATGTAATAGAAATGTGAGGTTGTAGTTGTTCCTCCATTTTATGTTCCCTCGGATGAAAGAAAGATGGCAAAGGGGTAAGGGGTAAAATACATAAAACGGGCCATTACGACCATGGAAATGGTAAGGAATTTGACACAGTAACAATATTTATTGGCAGCAGACCTATAGAGACTTTTCTATTTGATACAACTATCTCATATCCCTTACTATCGATTAATCTATATGCAAGTATTATTACTGGCCCAAATCGGAGGTAACTCTCCCACATGTTTTTTTAATCATTCATAACTTTAATTAATATTGAATCCCTTCCAATCAATCATTGTTCATTAAAAAGTTTCCTTTTCTCTCTCTGTTTTTTTTTTTTCAATTTTACAATAATAATTAATAACGTTAAACTACGTATTGCTAATTTCAGCTCTAAAGATCTATGTTGTACTTAACTTATCCCCGTCCACACTCAAATTTGATATCATTGGCAAAATAGACATGCTTAAATTATATTTTACTTATTGGGATATAGCTATGATTGGTATGTGAAGTTATTTGAAGATATGAAGCATTAAAAATGTTAAACAAGACAATTTATGCGAAGCTTTTCGAAAGCTCACATAAATGTAAAGGCTTAATGTGCTTTCTTAACATAAGCAGCTCTATTGACTCAATAGTAGTTACTACTCATATGAACCTAAAACTCAACAATTTGTCTATATATTCTAGATTAAGTTGTTTGAAATTGTAAAACAAACAGGGAACTCTACTTTGCAACGAAAGGAGATCATGCTATTATCTCTAACATAAAAGTAGAAGTTCCTTAGAAATTACGTCTAATATAGATACTGATAAGAATCTTAAGTCTGTACTTGTTCTTTAAACTTCCAGGTCCTAGTCTGCCATTTTTCTCCTTGATGATAATGAGATAGGCTCTTGTTCTCATTTCCATTTCAGTGTTCTTTTTTGCTGCTACGCTAATCCTGGTCTCCCTGTTTCTATATTATCGTGTTTGCAACTATATTGGGATTGGAGATGGTGCAAACCTGAGACCAGCTTGAATATGTATGAACTGTGAAATTGTGTTTGATAGGTGACTTTTATGACATATCATCCCTTGCGAAATCTCACTGATATATGAACTGGAAGTATGGGCGAACTAAAACGATTCAACTTTGGCAAAGAAGCTGTATATGTTACTGTTGATTCTATAATTTCATCTGATCTAAAAGATTTGATGCCTGAGAGTTGCCTCTTCTGTGATTCTGATGGTTCGAGCAGGTTGAAACATGGCTTCTAGAGGCATACTTCGCCCAGTTTAGGAGTTTGGATGATGAGATTATTAACCTTCACGAGGCAGTAGCATCTCTCCTAGCAATATCCGAGTCTCAAATTCGCGGGAGGAGCATATCCTTGAAAATTCTCAGTGCTGTTGAACCATCAGAAAACTAGTTTTTGGGTGCCCCACTTTTGATTCCCCCTTGTGGGAGAAAACTTTTTAGGAAAAACCCAGTTACGCCGCAGATATCTTGGTCAGTTTCTTCCAGGGATTTATGGACATAAGCTCCATTCTATATTAATATAGATGCTGTCACAACAAGTTACCTAATATTGGTAACTTCTTTTTCGGCCAACATTTAATGGTAGTAATACTCGTCTGATTATTGCAGTTTTCTTTCAATCATCATGCAGAGTTTATATGTGTCGTTTTATATGCATCAAAACGGACTATCTCTATAGAGCTAGTTCAGACCAGCTCCGCAATGGCGAGTGGACTTGGTCTTACTTCCCGTTGTGTGCCCATTCTCCCTAGATTGTCCAGATTTGATTTACACGTTCTAGATTTAAAATTGTCATTATTTTACAAGCGAATTTATTTAGTTTTAATAAACACAGTTTCAGATTCTTTTAATCTTTTGTTTTCCAGGTGCTCTGTAGTTATATTTTTACCCAAATTCAACATGAGCAATGCTCTTTCACTATGCAGGTAAAGCAACAGTAGCATATGTCATGATGAATTGGCGACAGAGTACTATAATCTATTCTATTAAGGAAGCCTGAATACTGCAATCGCGAGCACATTGCATTAATTAAATGTTTAAAATTGCATAGCAAATGTAAAAATGTTTTTGCCCTGGCTTCATGACGGGACATAAGCAAATTTGCTGGTAAACATTCTCCTTTCTGGTCTGACCTCAAAAACTGGAGAGTCATACTTGGATGCTCCCCCCCTGTCATGCAGAATACTATTTTCCGTCTGCAAGTACCAAAACTTATCGGAATTCTTGAAAATTTGGCTTCTCAGATGAGGATAGCCTTGGTACAAGTAGTCTGATGGGTTGAACACGGGGGTTTCTCCCTCTGTTCTGCGATGAGACCTGCTTCTTTCTAAATAATCTACTGGATTGAAAAGTGGAGATTCTTTCCTGGGCATTGAATTTGCCCTCAAACAGTTCTCTATCACCTTAGCCTCCTCCTTGAATCTTTCTCTAATTTCCTTTATATTTCTCCAGAACTTGTAGGATCTTGACCTGCTGATAATATTCCATACCTTGGAACTTGAACCACCATGGGAATTGCGAGGGACACTGCCAGATGATGAGTATGGGATCCTTTTGCACTCAAAGCAGAAGTTTTTCCATCTCTCTAGCTCAAAGGCTTTTCTCTTCGCAGCATCAGACAAACATGTATATGCCTGCAGAAAAAGAAGAGGGAAGACGCCCGGGTTGAGATTGTACTTACTCACTATTAATTAAATACATAAACTACATTTTTGTTCTCAAACTATCTGGATCAGCTTCGTGTTTTGTACAAGCACGGACATTTCTTAATTACAGCTCAATTACGCCCAGACCAACCAAGAAATGGAAGAAGGAAAGGAAATCACAAACGAACCTCAGAGACAAGCTTGAAGGCAATTTCAGCCTTGGGATGATTATTCTTATCTGGGTGAAGCTGCAAAGCTGTGACAAGAACAGTCGACATCATTTTTCAAGAACATAATGCCGATTGCAGATAATGCTGGGGAAAAAGA
The DNA here is from genome assembly GCF_004799145.2 of Neltuma alba. Taxonomy (NCBI): domain Eukaryota; kingdom Viridiplantae; phylum Streptophyta; class Magnoliopsida; order Fabales; family Fabaceae; genus Neltuma; species Neltuma alba. Next base: position 27,532 of record NW_021633710.1, read on the forward strand.
CAAGAAAGGAAAATTCAACCTACCCAGCTTATGGTATCGCTTGCGAATGCTATTCGGCCCTGCATTTTCTTCCACCTATGAGAAATGAGAACCCACAATATAGAAATTCACATCATACAGAAAGAATCCAGAAAAACTTGTACAGATTCTTTGCATAAACAAGAAGGAAGAGAGCATGAACTTACTCCAAGGATGTGATACCAATCGATGAAAGAAGTTGGCTTAGCTGGGTTTGAGAGAAGCCTATGAACGCATACCACGGAGCGAGTAGAGATGGAGCAGATGTCCAGAACTAACTGGGTTTTCAAATCTGGTTCTTCTTGTCCCATTCTCCCCATTGATGAGAGTGACAAAAAGAAATGCCTTTGGGAATTTGGAAAAACAAGAGCTAAACGAGAAAAGGGGGATATGAATAGTGAATTGTGTGAATTATGAAAAAATATGAGAGAGAGGGAGAGAGAGAGGGAGAGCAGGGAGGTGGAGCGGTTAAGAAAAAAGAGCAAGGTATGCGGAAGAGATTTTTGAAAGTGGAATCAGTTGGTGAGAATAAGATGGAGAGAGACCTTAACGTTACCTTCTCCACATGGCATCACTCGAGAATTACCAGGCCAATTCTAGCCCTTACGTTTTTTTCTCCTTCCTCAATAATATCTCACTTCAAATTTGAATCTCATTCCTCCTGCGCATTAAAATCTAACATTTATTATCTCATTCACTCTCAATGCCTCCCTTCAAAATTGGAAGATAGTTAATAATATAATAATATGTGGGAAAACGAGAATGAAGAGAGTTCTATTGTCGATGAGTTTCTTATAGCAGCACACTCAAAAGCTGAAAACAGAACCCATCAGAACGAATTGTGAAAAAGATGAAGCTAAAGAGTAGTTTTGAAGGCAAATTTGTTTTGGGATGTAAGCTAAATGGAGGATTTAGTTGATTTCAGGAGGGCATTATGGAGACCAACAAACCAACAAAGCATTTATAGAAGGGAGCCTTATTGAGGTTGGTAGATGCCAATTTTACTATTTGGTACCATATGTTTTAATTTTTGTGATAAATTTACACGTGAAGTTGGGAGTGTTTGGCAGGGTGACCCACACATATAATGCCTGGTTGAAACTAAGGCAATAAAAAGGGCAGCCATAGCATTAGTAGGCGTGAGAAAAAATGATCTTTTAGTTCAGAAACTTGTATTCTTAATATAAGATCTCATTTAATCTTTATTTTAGTTTTAAATATAAGACTCTAATTCATTTTATTTCTTATATTTATATATTTTTTATTAAGATAGTCTTTCTAATAATAATAATTCTAACCAATACATTTAATTAGTAAGGATATTTTAGCAAAGATAATACGTATTTATTGTAAATAACCAGTTTAATTTATTTTTTAATCTACTCAAATTAGTTAATCAGTTTTTATATTTAGCGCCGGAGGTAGTATGATTTTTTGCTCTTGTTCTTGGAATTCATTATTGTGTGTTAGTTGGATCTTAGTTGAAATTGATTCGTTTTACGGGAAAGTTAGTTGTCCGTTGATTTAGGCCTCTTACGATTTCCCCACTTTGGATTGCTTTTTGTTTTTTCTGGGGGGTAACTTTTGATTGATTTGTTAGAGCCTTCTTTAATTAATCCTCCGCTTTCTACTGCCATTTTGGCACTCTGTTTGAGACCCACGCGCATGTCCAAGTAATTGTTTTTATATGGATAATGAATCCGTTGTCGCCTTTCAAATAGAACCCAGATAAGTTATGTTATTTATTCACGAATTTGTAATGAATAGCACGATTTCCTTTACGCTATCTTTGGTACGGAGTTTTCGGAGGGGAGGGGAGGGAAGTTGCTCCCCTCCTTTTGTTTGGCTGGTATAATTTTTTAGGAGGAGAGAGGAGGAGCTCCCCTCCCCTCGTTTGGTTAAGATGTTTTTTAAAGAGGGGAGGGGTTCTTCTCCCCTCCCCTTCCCTTCTAGCCTCCCTTCTAAAAGTGGGGTTTTTTGGAGGGGAGGTGAGAGATGATATTTTAATTCCTTATATGCCCTTTCGATTTGTTAACCTCTAATCAATCATAAACATTTCTACATAATAGAGTTCCTTTGAGCATCTAATAAGAGGTTATTAAGATAATTATCTCCAAAATTAGTGAGCATTTGTAAACTTTTTTTCTCTTCTTCTAATTCTAAGAGGCCGTTGGTATTTTCTTTCACCTTCAAGGTCTTTTCTCTGATTGAAATCTGTCACTTGTGACTTTTTGTCTTGATATTCTATAAGTGTGTGACTGTATCTTGTAAATCAAAATTAGTGAATTGTATTATATATATATAGTTATATCTTAACAAAATAAAAAGTGAGAAAATTCATTTAAATTTTATGAGGCTAAAATAGTCAATTTTTTTTTAGAACAAAATAAGATATTATTAAAATTGCTCCCTCCCCTCCCTTCCAATCAATCCAAACAGGAGATCATTAAAATCCCTCCCTCCCCTCCCCCTCCCTCCCCTCCCCTTCCCTCCGTCGAGCCAAACATAGCGTTAAGGTATTTGGATAAAACCAAAGCATGATTTAAAAAATAGCTTCTAGATAATAAATTATGAAAAAAATAGATTTTGTAAAAAAATGATTATGAAAAGTGAGAGTGTTTGGATAATTGTTATCATAAGCACTTTTTATATGTACAAATTATTAAAAAAGCATAAGTTAATATGATAATTACATATAACATAGATTGTATGATATATTTTAATTTGAAGGAATAAAATTGTTAATAATATATTTTTTACCAACATAATTAATAATACATAAGATAATGTAATTAATAAATAATTAATGTGTATATTTATTTATAAGATATAAGATTAAATATGTTTATAAAAAATTAATTAAGGGGTGTTAAAGTTATACTATTGTTGAGATTTACTCTAATAAGTACAATCATACTTTCTAATTTGAGCCAGAAACAAAATAGATTCACTTCTCCCAAAACCATAGTTTTGGATTTCAAAATCATTTCAGATAATTTGTACCTGTTTGGGTATTTTTTTCCCCAAATCATGGTTTGGTCTACTGTCCAAACAGGCCCTTTAATATAAAGTCTATAGATTTTTAGATTATAGAGTTATAGATGAGTGGACAAAGGCGGCACTTTCAGATAATTAGATTTAATATTTTCTTTTATCTTAAATGCAAAACCTAGTTAAAAAAATTTGTTTTAATTTTTAAATATAGGACCTTCATATTATTATTTATCTCCCTTATTAGATATATTTTCTTAAATCATTCTAATTAATTTCACAATTTTTCTAGTTCTCTTCATCTCCCGGTTTTAATGCTTTCTTTCTTTCTCAAATATACTCCTCCAATACTTTTTATAAGAACTTGATAACTAAATTACATTATTTAAAAAATAACTAAAATTAATTAAAAGTAATAAATATGTAAGAAATAAACTTTTTTTCACGTATGTTTTTATTTATAAGAGGCAAGTAAAACAGAAAAAGTATGAAACAATGTAATAAATTTTTTTTAATTAATGTAATATATAAAATTAATTAGAAGCAAAAATGATAAAAACACGTTAAATGTTTAGACAAATACAAGTGAGATTTTATAAAAAGAACCAAAACAATTCAAATTTCACATTCTTACATACAAAAAATAGTTTTTGAAAAGAAGTAACACACTTTTTTTTTTACATAGTTTTATTGACAAATAACTAAACTAAATTATTTTTTAAATTTCTATAAATTAATTAATTAGATCTGATCTCTTCATTGTTGATAAAACTTGCAGTAGGGCTCTCCCCCATGATCATAATGCAAGTTTTATTTGTGGAGGATTGAAATCTAGAGGCTATATAGGACTGCACTTATTTCCATCATTAGGCCAAGTAAACAAGAAGACTATAAAACTTATTTCGAATGCATTGGGAAGTGAAGTTTTGTGAGAATCTAACAGCAAGTGCATAGAAGGTAGCTTTTGTATTTGAATAGTCTGAAATTCCAGTTGGAATATGTAGACTATAGACTACAGATAGAAGATACAATTATGCAAATTTAATTAATGGACGCCTCTGCCTCTCATAGCCCAATAAAGCTGGTCAAAGCAAATCAAAATCCAATGCATATAATTTATATTTAATTTATAATATCAATTTGAATTTGTGACACCCCAGTGAAATAAATATTCACCTCCCAAGAACGAAGTCAACATTTTCAACTTGCTCGATGCATTTGGAGAATTTGAAATATATATATTTTAAAAAGCATTAATTATTATAGATAAAAACGAGTCCGCTTCAGGCTGAATCTTCTATCTAAATTTCATCTGTCTGTCCGTCTTTAAAATCAAAATTATTCTGGGGACAAAAAATGGAAGCATTGAGTTTTGTGATATAGCACACAGTACACCTTTGGAAAAGAGAAAAGAATAAAAAATAAAAATGAGAAAGGTAAAGTTCATTATTGCCTTTATTTTGAATTTTGAATTTAGTGTTACGAAATTATTTTTGTGGGCTAGAGTTAAGTGGACTGAATTTCTAAGCCTGAGATTAAATTAATATGTGGGCTACCTTTAGAACAAGGATTGATTTTTACCCAAAAAAAAAAAAGAGGCCGTGGGCTGATTCTGTTTGTCCCGCACTTGGAACCAATATGAGTCACAATTCACCAAGATGGATTTTTTCTAGGGAAATTTAAAAAAAAGATTTAAATAACCCAAATTTTTATCTGAATCATTAAATTTGTCAGATTTCTAATTAGATCACATAACAAAAAAATTTAAAATTTTATAAAATGGCTATAATATTCATTTTATTAGAAACCAAAAGAAAAGAATTCTAAATTAGCATGTTTTACTTCACAATTAATATGTTTCATTTCACAATTAACATGTTTCAATCCTAAATTAACAATTTTTTATCTCCATAATGCATATAAATAAGTTTTTTTAATAAAATCTTATCATAATATAATATTGAAAATAAATAAATTCAATAACGCAGTTAACAAATTTCAGTTCCAAACTAACACCTCCATGTCTCCAAAACACAGTTACAATAAGTTTTTGAATAAAACTTGATCATAGTATAACATTGACAATTAACATATTCTATTTTATAGTTAACACGTTCCAACTCTAAGTTTTTGAATAAAATTTGACCACAATATAACTTTAAAAACTAACATGTTCTGTTTCAACGTTAATCACTTTTCAATTTTAAATTAACAATTTTTTGCCTCCAAAACATACTTGTAATTAGTTTTTAAATAAAACTTTATCACACAATATAATTTTGAAAATTAATACTTTTATTTCACAGTTAACAAGTTTCAATTCTAAATTAACAGTTTTCCATTAGGATGAAACTATTAGAGTCAAGGGAGGAATATTTAATGTAAAAATTAACTACTGTTGCCTCCTTGATCGATTTTCTAATTTTTTTTTAGTAGATGCCAAGTTTTTCTCATTTAAAGATCTTAAATGATAGAAAATCTTTACCTCTTTAGATTTCTAATGAAAAAAGACATTATAGTGGCTTCATAAGATTTTAAAATCTTCACCTCTTTAAAGATTATGTGACTTGATTTTAATAAATTAAATAACCTAAATAGGATTTGAGTTATTTAAGTGTCCTTTTAAGAAATTTTTTCATTTTTCTAAGCCTGATTTTTTTATTCAACATTTTAAATTACTACCTAATAAAAAAATGACTAGGTAATGACCAAGTTTTTGTGAAACACATCAGTTGCTTTTTCAATCAGTATCCGAAGATGATAAATTAGAGTCTAATCAACTGAGGGTTTGGAGGCTGGGTATACAGTGAAACATTAGAAAAGAACAAAGAAGACTTGAGAAAATGGCCAGGCTGAATTATAAAATGCGCACCTACTTTTGCGTGTTCTAAATGAAGTACGGCTTTGAATTATTCAGATTTTTAAATATTGATAACTTATTTTTACTGTAAAATATTTTTCCGTCTTTAATATAAGAACTATTTAACTAATTTAATTAAATTAAAAAATTAGATAAATTAATTAATTATAAAAAATATGATATGTTTTTTTTCTAAAGCATCATAATTATCTTTCTTAATATCTTCTCTCTCCTTTTTACTTGATTATGATTGAAGGAGATCCATAGGGATAATTTAGAAAAAACTAATAAATATGAGAAATATGTCTTATACTTAAGATCAAAATTAACTCAACAATTAGGTCTTATATTAAAGATCAGAGGAATAAAACAATAATGAGCGTCTATATCAATGAAGGTTTCTTTATTATGAACTCACAAGAACAAATATAGAACAACAAATAGCAATAAATGTACAGGTAATAATAAGTCAATACCTCTGGTTCTAATTATAAGACCTTATAATTAAGACCGAATGTAGTGTTTATTGATAAGTTGTAAATTGATAATAATAAGTGTTGAATAGCCAATAACAAAAAATGTACTTGCAGTGACAAGTTCGATAGCCTTTTTTTTTAAAAAAAAACTGATACAAAGACATTTTAATCATTCGATTATATTTATAAAATACCAGGTCAAGCATCACTACTTTTTCTGAAATCTTGACCTCTTAGGTATGTAAATTGAAATATTGTACCTTCTTCCATGTTTACCATTAATAATTAAATTTTACTATGTAAATCTCTTAGGCTCATTCCAAAGTGGAAAAAAATCTTAGATCTTGAATGGATATTTAAAAAAATCAAAGTTTTAAAATGTTATTTTTGCTACTCTCATTCATGGGCCACGTGAAAATACCATAATACCATACAACTTAAAATGCCATGCCCGTTCCAAAAAAGCGAAAATTTGTGGTGCTGCTTCTTTCCAAGTTCCTCTTTTGTCTGGCTCAAAATACGATACACGTAGTTGTCATATTATTATTGTTGTTGTTATTATTATGTTGCTTTTCACAGTATGTTGTGCGCTCTAAAATTGTTATTAAATAATGCCATGACCATCTCAGTGAAAATTTATGGCTGATTTCTTATACTTTTATTTTACAGAATTAAAAGTAATTAATTAATTATAAATCAAAATAACTACCGCTAGAAATCTTTGGTTTATATTTGCTTGCATATTTTCAGGAGGATTAGGTTCTGTTACAAACAAGAGAATCAGTGTTAAAAAATAATAGGTAAATGGTCATAAAAATTGTTTGAAATATTAAAGTTTTTGAGGAGTTTCGTCTCTTCCAATATTGGATCTTTAGTTGGTGGCCCAAAAAGGACTATGGTATGCATTATTTTAAATGTTTACATAAAATACAGAGAAAAAGTAAAACAAGCGCAGATTAAATCAGTCTTTCTTTCTTTGTCAAAAAAAAAAACAATAATAATGATATTATTAAATTCAAACTTGAGTGGAAATAAATAAATAAATAGAAGGTCAAAATAAGAAGTGATAGTTGAACCACGAATTGCTTCCTAGTTCCCATTCTACCCTCACAAGTACTTGAAATGACAACGGAGATTTTCGGGTTGGATCCAGGCAAGACTCAAGAGGCAGCCGGAATTAATAAAGCTTGTGACCCGGAACTGCGGGGCCCACCTTGCCTCCTTGTTTTGTCTGTGTGGGTCCCTCACCCCATTTTGTCCTTATCTTTCTCACATTCATAATCTTCCCTTCCTCCAAATTATGATTCCGTCTCGATCCCTGGCGTGCCCACTCTCCCACTCATTCTCGTCTCCCCATCCTTCCCATGTTACCCTTCCGAATGATCTTTATTATTAAAATATAATACTCATTCAGTTTTTAACATAAAATCTATTTAACTAATTTAATTAGATTAAAAAATTAAATAAATTAGTTAATTATAAAAAATATGATATATATATTTTTAATATATTTTTTAATATTATTTAATTATAATTAAGGGAGTCTTAATAAAGATAATTTTAAAAAATTTGATAGATATAAAAAATTAATTCTATATTTAGCACCAACACGAAAGAAATACTAAATAACTAATAACTAACGAGGAATTAATTGGAAGGCGTCTACAAGTTATCAATCAAGTGATTCTTTCCCCCTAATCTATGTCTAGTGTATTTAATACCAAATTAACCTTACGATCTTCATATTATATGAATTTAAACTAAAAATCTCATTTAATTTAAGTAGTCTTAGTTTTTTTTACCAGCAAATAATCTTAGCTCTTTCTACTAGAAATAATACTTATTAAGTTTTACAAAACATACTAGTTTTTCGGCCTAGATTTCATACCTTCAAGGCAAAATATTAAATTTATAAAGATTGTATTTACTAAATTTTGTAAAATGCATGAAGACCAATTTAGTTATTGTAAAAAAAAAAACTTGCATTCTTGGCAAAAAAAATCTTATATATTCTACCTAAATCAATCATGCGAATCTTGAGATTGAAAATTATACACATATATATATGGATTATAAACCACACTACACCTAAGGAGATAGAAACAAGTGTATATAAGTCAGCGATGACTGGGTTTCGACTTTCGCAATTAAGAGAATGGGGAAAATAAAAACACATTGAAAAATAAAAGTGGGGTTTAATTTAAATAATAAAGGGTCTTTTCGTCATTCGGACTAAACAGTAGATCAGCTTCCTGCTTCCCTGGTGTTGCTCCCATCAGAAAGCCACATTCTCCGCTTTTCTCAAGTCTCAACTACGGCTCGGAGCTCAAATCCTGAATCCAAATATTGTTTCTTATTCTCTGACTGTCTTTTCTTCTCCCTTGCATTTCGTTTTCATTTCCTTTTAGCATCTACGGCGTTATCTATTATTTTCTTGATCTTCGGTTGGCTTGCCTTCTTCTGGGTAATTCAGAGAAGATTCCATGGCCGCCGCTACAATGGCGACCGCCGCCGGAGCGGCCGTGGTGCTGTATTATGTCTTGAGTAGGAGGCTTGCGAGGAAGGGGATTGACGACGAGGATCCGGATGGGGATTTGTCGAAATCCAGCAGATCGGTTAGACGGAAGCGCCTTGCGCGTAGGCCAGCTCAAGCTCCGGCGACTTTGTTGGAATCCATTGTTACGTTAACTGAAACTTTGAGGTTTACTTATTCGGAAACTTTGGGCAAGTGGCCCATCGGCGACTTGGCCTTCGGCATTAATTATTTCATGCGCAAGCAGGTTCACCCGCAAATCAAAATTTCGTATCAGTCCAACATTTCTTTGTTAGTTCTGGCTTTTTGCTCATTTGAATTGATACTGAGCACGAAGCTGAAATTCATAACCGGCATCCAAATTCATTGCTTGAACGGTTTTGTGTTACATGTGTTTTAAAAGTTCTATGGTAAGTTTGTGCTCTGCCTTTGGTCGGAGATTTCAATTAGTATAAAATTCTTGCAGGGCAATTTACCAGTTGCAAGTGTATATGCGGGTAATGATTGTGTGCAGCTCAGAGGCCCCGAAATTGTAGCGGAGTTACATAGTCTCTTGAGGTTGTTGACGCTATGTATGCATTTCTCGAAGAAACCTTTTCCCGTGTTTTTAGAGTCTGCGGGATTCTCAACGGACGATGTCCTCCTGCAGAAGCCCAAAGCTGCGGTACGGCCCTTAGTGTCTTTCTGTCTAACCGTCTCCATGTTCAATCTTAAATATATGTTTTTTTTATGTTTATCTGGCATGGACGTGGAGAATACCATTCGCCTTGTTGGGGTTTAAAATCTGTGCTATCTCACCTGCCGGCATGTGAGAGGTAACATCTCTGGATACGACGGTCCGAAATTGCGTATCCACAAAAATCATTACTTACGCTCTTTGATATTTTATCTAATCTGCGAGAGTTTATACTGTCGTGGGCATCATGAGGTTCTCTGTGTTTACACTGACTTTGCCACAAGAGTTTGATTGCCCGATCCTAGTCAGGTGGGAAACTTTCTTGAGTTTTTGAGGTGTTATACTCGAGAAAGGGATGCAAACCCAATGAGATACAGAAAAACCTAAACTTTGTTGCCGGGCGGCATTAGGGTCCTAATGAGGTAACGAAAACCTCTGCCTAAAGCATTGTGTTGGAAGCGGGTTTCTGGCTATTGCCGGGCGGCATTAGGGTCCTAATGAGGTCACGAAAACCTCTGCCTAAAGCATTGTGTTGGAAGCGGGTTTCTGGCTACATAACAATGGGGATCTGAGAGTAAATTGAAATAAACTCAAGGGTTGAATGTATAAACAATTTTTATTTTTTAATACCATGATGGATCAAATTATATAAATAAAACGCTACTCCTATATTCATTCTGTTAGAGGAGTGTTTACCTATTTTATGTATACCCTAGTTGGTTGTTGAATATGTTTGTGTTAAAAAAAAAAGGGCATTAATTTTGGCATATAAAGGGATTGAGAGTGTGTAACCATCTAGATCATCCAGATCTTGAGGTCCAAATCTGATTCCTCCAGTATTTTTCTTAATCCCATTTTTCCCCCCATTTTCATCTTTTAACTTCCACATACAGAATTTTGTCTGTTAGACTAATCGTGCATTTTGCTCTCTAGTCTCTTTGATAACTTGTGATTACAAATGTGTAATTTATATTCCCTTATCGCTGAATGAGGATCATACATTTTGATAGAAGAAAATCCTCCGTGGGTAGAAAGGGGAAAAAGGTAAAATTTATTAATGTTTGATAAATGGTGGTTGCTATTGTAGGTTTGTATCATCTATAGGTTTGCTTTGCATTCTGATGCATTGTTGAGAGTTGACATGTCTTTTAATTCTAGAATTATTATGGATATATTTCCATTTTCCACAGCCAATCTATATCCATTTACTAGTCAGTAATCAATAATTCTTGTAAAGCATGTTCTATTATCTGTGGGAAATATGTTTCTGTTGCTTTTATTTTTCCTTTCTTATTTAGCCACCATATATTTTTCTAAATACTAGTTTGTTTTAGATTTTCATCATTCTTATGTTCACTGTAAATGAAAACTGACTTATAGCCCTGTATTCTTGTTGCAGCTTTTGAAGCCTGCTTTCACAATCATATGTGATACAAGATCAAAATGTTTCCTTCTATTAATTCGAGGTACTCATAGCATTAAAGACACATTGACGGCTGCAACTGGTGCTGTGGTCCCTTTCCATCACTCAGTTTTGAATGATGGTGGCATAAGCAACTTAGTTTTGGGATATGCACATTGTGGCATGGTTGCAGCTGCACGTTGGATTGCGAAGCTCTGCACTCCTTCTCTACTTAAGGCACTTGGCGAATATCCTGACTTCAAATTAAAGGTATATTCTTTCATTGTACAATGAGCAACACAGTGGAACGACACTATACTGAATTGAAAGCTAAATGAACAACAAAAGTGTAGCCAAGATTCTTGCATTCTATTTCTCATATATTTGTTTCCTTATTGTATTTTTGCTCTAGATGCTATATTCTCTCACTTTTTAATTTTTAATTTTCGTTGTCATGTGAATCTATTTTATGCTTGCCTGTATAACTGACTTCACTAAACAATTGCCCTTTTATCTTCTTTAGATTGTTGGGCACTCGCTAGGTGGTGGTACTGCAGCATTGTTAACCTACATTCTTAGGGAACAAAAGGAGTTCTCCTCAAGCACCTGTGTCACATTTGCCCCAGGCATGTAGTTAAGCTACCATTTTCTTTATACCTGGTTTGTGAGTTAATTCTGTAGTTTTTGTACATTATAACTTCATCACATTATCTTTTCGTTTTTCAGATTTGATTAATTGCTGAATACTCCATGGAATTTGTGTTGCTAGCTAACTGCACAAATGAAATAAAATTTTCCTTAAAATGTTGCAACGGCTAAATATGTTGGTGGTGATCATTATCCATAATTATTATAATCAATTTGGTAGTCTTTTCAGTTTTCAAGTTACTATAATAAATGTCATTATCGTGACTTACAAGCATAAGATAACAAAAATAAGTATTGTGATTTGCAAGAGTGAGATGTACTACATCCATGTAGCTTGACATATTGTCTCATTTGCCTGATGACGTATCTGAGAAATTGAGCACTATCTGTGACAGACTAACAGCAAGCTCGCCTATTTTGATGGTACTTCAGGTTTAAAATTTAGTTACTTTTTTTTAGCCCAGAAACAGAACATGAGTATAGAATGAAATCTTACACTACATATGATACATTCATTTTAAACTAAATGGTTTACGCATTTCTGTTTTTGGCATTCACTTTATGCTGTTGAATTTTCTCTAAATATAAGAATCTTGCCTGTCTTCTTGTACTAAGCACTACCAAAATGGCAAAATATTTAATCTTTTGCATCATAATTGCCACCCTTGCAGCTGCCTGCATGACATGGGAGTTAGCAGAATCAGGGAAGCACTTTATCACTACAATTATAAATGGTTCTGACTTGGTGCCGACATTTTCTACTTCTTCTGTTGATGATCTACGTTCTGAGGTGCTTTGGCCTCTAATTACTTCTTAAGACTCTAGATGATGTCAATGTTTTTTACATTAGTTTGGGTGTAATCTGATAGAAAATGCATTTGATCCTCACTCAAGTTGGTTGTCATTAGGTTACTGCATCTTCTTGGTCGAATGATTTGCGGGATCAAGTTGAGCACACAAAGGTCCTGAATGTTGTCTATCGCTCTGCAACTGCACTTGGATCCCGTCTCCCATCAATATCTAGTGCAAAAGCCAAGGTAGCTGGTGCAGGTGCCATTCTTAGGCCAGTAACCAGTGGCACTCAGGTAGCCGTGATCTCTGTAGTCTGTATTTGGCATTGTGATAGAAAATTTGGATTTTTTTTTTTTAAAAAATAAACTTGGAAATTTACCATTTGACTTAGACTCTGTTTCTATTTCCAGGTTGTGATGAAGAGTGCTCAAAGTGTTGCTGAAGCTGTTGTCAGAACTCGCTCATCATTGTCATCATGGTCTTGCATGAGTGCACGCCGCCGAAGTGTTGGCCCATCTCCTAACACTAAAATGGAGAGTTTAGGTGAAGCCGCTGTAATATCTGAGGGAACAACTGAATCTCTTCTTACTGAAGAGGTGGCGAGAGATCCTATCTCAAGTGGACATGATTCATCAAATGGTGGATTGGACCCCGATGACATTGATGAAGAGGAACAACTCATTCATGCAAATCAAGATATCACCACTTCTACCACAGACGACATTACCGAAGGTGAATTGTGGTATGAACTGGAAAAGGAGCTTCAAAAACAGGATAATACCCTGAATATTCATGCTCAGGAGGAAGAGGCAGCTGCAGCAAAAGAGATCACGGAAGAAGAGATTCAGCTTGCTGATGCTGCTGAAGGGAGTAACCCAATTACAACGTCTGACAGTTTGGACAACCACCATTTTTACCCGCCAGGCAGAATCATGCATATTGTCTCTGTACCTCCTTCCTCAGATGATTCAAATTCAGCTTCAGATGATCCCGTTGAGGAACATGTCTGCTTATATGAAACACCTAGAGAGCTGTACAGCAAGCTCAGACTTTCTAAAACGATGATAAATGATCATTATATGCCTATGTATAAGAAGATGATGGAACTACTTATCCGAGAACTTGAAAAGGATACAGGTTGTAATATTGATATGTGAAAAGTATAGCAGATGAGCGGAAAAATTATATAATTGAATACAAATATCAGTTGTCTTAGGCTTCATTCCTCAATTGTGTTCGAGTAAGGCATCACATGATCAAAATCGATATTAATATTTCTAATCGTTTTCTGAAGGTATAGTAAATTCTTCAGAGGCCCAAAAATGAATTAGCTTAGTTCTTTAATGGCTGTGTCTGTAACGCACCTTGCAGGAAACCCTTCAACGGCAACTTTTATTTTTACTTATTTTTGTAAATTGAAATTGAGGTAAGAGTCAATTAATGCAATGTAATTTATATTTGGATAAATTTTTATAGAAAGTAAATCTATCAATTTATTTGGATGATATATTGAAAAGTCAATTTAGAAAGGTTCAAGAGAAAAAAAAACAAAAAATAAAAAAAAAGTTTTAATTCCAACCTGACTTTTTAGCCCATGAGTTTTGTTTCTCAAAAGTCATTCCGAACAAATTTTTTGGGCCTGAAAGTGACTTTTTGGTTGTTTTAACGACTCCTAGCAAAACCAAGAAAAAGAAAAAGAAGGAATGTTTTAATGATGCATTGCCTGCTTAACTAGTGCATCCTGGTTGAAGATTGATGTACTGTATCCTATTATCTTTCTCCTTTTTAATCCTTGGGTTGGTTTTTTTTCCTCTCCTCTACGTATAGGTATCTTCTTTTTTAAGGCAGTTTTATTCGAGGCACTATCAAGAATCTCTTTAGATGAGAATTCAAATACTAGTTTATTACTACCTCCGGTCCTAATTATAAGAGCCAATTGACTAATTTGAGGAGATTAAGAAAGTAAGCTAAGTTAGTTATTTGTCCTAAATAGGTGTTGTCTTTCCTAAAATATCCTTACTAATCAAGTGTATTGACTAAAACTATCATTGTTAGAAGGGCTACTTTGGAAAAAAATGTATAAATATGAGAGACAAAGTAGATTGGGGTTTTATATTTAGGATCAAAATAAAAGTCAAATAGGATCTTATATTAAGGACCGAATGTAGTATGTTACAAGGAATTAGCCTCTTTCGCTAACCCAACTCCTATTAATTAATGGGTTTGTTGATCCTCTCACTTAAGGGAAGCAAATTAAATTGCATGCCGATGATAATAATAGCATCTTTTTGGGTAAAAGATCTCAAGTAACCTTAAAGCCTACAGTGCAGGATTCGTTTAATGCATGTTGTCAATCATTTCCATCACCTGCCTAATCTTAAAAATATTGCTTTTAACCTAACGATTTTGTTCCCACGAGTCTTTCAAATTTCAGAAAAATAAAATCTCAAATAAATTGAGAGCAAGAAAATATTTTATCCCTTTCTATTTCTTTTCATTTCGCTTTTTAACTTTGAAGACGTCATTTTGCTGGTTTGCTGGATTATTTGATATGCGATCCTATTTCCTATATCTCTGCCGAAATACTCTGCAAGAGGTTCCCCTGAAGGAGTGACGAAAACTAAACAAAATTTTTGAAGAACCTAATTGTAATCAATCAAATTTAAGAAACATAGGGAAAAATTCATGCAAGAAAGATCACAAGTATATTTAGGCCAAGAATGTTCCATCAACCATAAACATCATGACGGCGAACACATCTTTCTTTCTGCCACCACCCAACACATCAGAAAGACCATATTTTTGCAGCAAATGGACAACTACAATTTGGATTAGATTATCAACCACCATAGCGTTGCTTGAGGGAAACTGGAGGTTCCTCTTCCATGATCCCAGAACCCGTTGTTGCCAGATACTCGCGAATTGTTGTTTTACGGTCGGCTAGATAGGTGTGATCCATGAAATTGTTGTAAGCCTCGTCGCCAAGATTTTTTGCTGCCAACACACTACAAAATATTTCATGAATTTCCAATTAATTTACATTGGGATTCCAATGGTATATTGAATCTTAAAAGAGAAAGCTTAGGCTTAGGAAAGGGAAGGAAATATTTCATCACAATTTTCTCCATGCGCAGTAGTATTATTACCAAATATTTCCAACCTGTTGGTTTCCAAGCCTCCACGATGGCATTTGATGAAGAAATAAGCTAATTCATTACTATGCCTTCCATTATTTTCTCTTTTAAATGTCAAGAAATTAAATATTTATAATCAACTTCACAAATAAAAAGTTTATGAAAAATTAGTAATAATCCATCAACAATTCAACATAGATCATCTAAGCTTCAATTCTCTTTCCTTGCTTATTTTAAACATCCGAATGATGGGGAAGAAATTTTTTTTTATTTAACCTCACTTCTAACTCCTGAACATACCCTTACGTGGCATTTGGTACGAAGGTATCCTAACTTCCCCCAGTTCTTCGATTCTCGTTTACTGAACATTTGAACTTAACATGTGTGTATACCATCCCTATGCTATTTAGAAGATATAAACACGCAACTATCAAAACATCTTATTAATATGTTTCTAACTGCTTGGTATCTCATACAGCTTCCTAAGGTGTTTTAATCTCCACGAAATTGCTATTCTTTCTGGTTTGTCAACGGGAAAGAAAACTGAAAAAGGTAAAAGTGAACCCAGGGTTCCAGATTATGCATCTTAACAGACAGAATCATTTAACTTGCAAAATGTAAGCGATTCACCATTTTAGATCTTTTATTCTTTAAGATATTGAAGTGGTGAATAACAAATGAACTTTAATCTAAAATGTGCTTACCAGTGTCGAAGATAAACACGACAAGGTAAGACATCATCTCTCCAAATCCGATCAATATTCCATCGTCCATATTGCTGAAAATAGATTTCCTTGCTTCCTGTAGGAAGAAAAGGATCCCAACAACAAATGAAACAATCTCGTTCAGACCGAGGACAATGGTACAGAGATCACTGAATTTAGAAGCGAACCCCAGTATCAACCAACAATATCTTGATGAGAGGAAAATCCTATAATCTGATATTCCATTTCACCCTACTGCATGGACGATAATTTATGAAATCAATGTATTACATCGGTCTCTGAAGAACTAATTATTTATCGTGTGATAACCGGGGGCAACTATTAACCCCGGTCCATTGGGAAGCCGCTATATAAGAATCTTGATGTAATGCGTAAATGATTAGTATGGAGTAACAATATGGGACCATTCGGATATAAGAGCCTACGATATGTAGAATCAAGAATGTAACATGACAACATGCTGTAACTTTATAAAAGGCATGTTCTGCATTGGTCCTACGGGTGATTAAGGTACTTCCATCTTTTCAACTCATTCAGCTTCAAAAGGAACATGGTTAATTATCTCCTTGACGATGTTTTGTAATGAGTCATATTTGGGATGAAAGGTGCCAATAATGCCGCGCAACAATAGACACAAGCATAATAATGCAAAGAAACATGAAGAGAAGATTGAATGAATATTAGAGGTTTCGACTAAATGGAAATCATTTACGTCTCAAGCGCCGATTAAAAATAAAAAAAATGGCAAAAGGATTACCTTTAATAGTTAATGTGAAGACCTCTTATCACTCTATAACGAGCGCAAAGGACCTATGAAAAATTAGACGCATCAGATATACGGTGT
>NW_021633711.1:0-78768 GCF_004799145.2 Neltuma alba
TAAATAATACCAGAGGAGTATTTAATATATCAGTCGATCTTACCCTATTATACATATGTATGCCTTGTCAAACAAATTAGGAAGACTCTTTCTGAATTAGGCAAGATGTGGAGTATTAATATACAGTCCTCCGAATGTCTGTGGCAAACAATCATTTTATCAATTTTCAACCAAAGAAAGGCATGCCACCAAGGTAAACCTTAGATCGTGCATTAAAAGCGTCTTACTTTAGAAACCCCATCTACTTATTGGAATTTCACAAACAACCCTTTCAGGATACTAAATCAAATTGAAAGGGCTAAGGATTCAATTCAAATCTACTGTCTAGGAATTCACAGCATCTACACTCTACATGCACAACACACACTATACAAAGAGAGAATTAAACAAATGTACCATTCCTTTCGCCAGATACAGCATGCCCTCTATAGAATATCAACCTCTGAATTGAGCAGCTCTTGATATTCAAGTTCCAGCTACAGAAAGCAATAATATAAGGTTAAAAATGCAGGTCAGATCAAATAGTTGAAACAGGAAAATCTGTTGCATGGAGTTGTTACCTTTGCCTGACTGTGAGCCAGCTTCATCCTCCTATACTCTTCTTGTGCTTTCTTTGAACGGAACATGGACTGAACACGTACTACAGACCTCTCCACACGTTCTTCAGCTTGTTTCCGACTAGTCCTGAAGAAGTCCTCCTCTGTGTCACTTTCCTGCCTCGGTTCTTGCTCTTGTTGGACAGGATTAACCTGAAGTCCACGGAAGCCTTTTCTCTTCAATCGCCATCGCAGGACTGCTTTTTCAAGTACTCCAACAGACCAGAGAATTTTTCGATACTGCTTCCTCTCTTGGTAGCCCCGGAAAGCAGCCTGCATTGAAATACCTGATCAATCCTTTCCTCAAGATAAATTAAGATAAAAAATTAACGACCATGCAATTTTAGAGAACAAAATCTGCTGCTGCTCCCATGTATAAAAGTTGGGGTTGAATTAAATCTTCAATAATATCTAGAACGTAAGAACAGACAGCTGATCTCTTGTCAACCATAAACAGTCAGCCTCCAGTGAACCCAGCTAAAGGAAATGTGAAATAAAAATCAGTCACCCCCGTGGCACATCGATAGATATATAGACATGTAATAAACAAATCATTTACTCAGAAAACTCTCACAGTGACAATTAGAAGTGCCTCTGGTACTGTCTACAATACTTCAGTGGTCTTCCTGCTAAGGAAGAGAAGTGCAGGTTCTCTGTTCAACACCAAAGATGGGGCAAAAACCAATAGAAGGCCGGAAACCCATTCCTAGATCCTACATTCCACGGGACTAATTAAACATTCTCTTGATAGTTTAAGCTTCATTTTATCTTCTTGTAGCGAAAAGTAAGATATGTCTTGATTCCACTCATTCTGAATGCATGAAAGATAAACCTCAATAAAAACTAATCAACATGGTTAGGTGCCTAAGGAAGAAAAGAGATTGACTCGTGAATATCCAGTGGACAATTTGAATGAGCGAAATATCCTTCATAACATATAAAACAAGTCAGGTTAAGATGTGTGCGAACAGCTCCAGTACAATGATTTCAACAAGCAGATCGGGTTGGCAATGCCACGTGTCTCCACAGAAGGCAATCAGATATAACAGAAGCAGGAAGGGTAGCTCTTACTTGGATTTTGATAGCCTGATGTCGCATGTTGAGAAATTCTTTACGCAATTTCCATGCACGGAACCTATACTGGATGCGAGCTGCAGCAGCCATCATCCTCTTTGTGTTATAGTTGCGATAGGCATGTTGAATCTTCATTGCTGCAACAATCATACGGGCCTCATCCTCTGGATTTAAACCTTGAACTGCCTTTACTCGTACTTTTAGTGAGTGCTCCCTAAAGGCAGCCTGTATTCGTGCTGCCGCCTCAGCACTTGTTCGGTAAGCTGCCAACGTATCCTTTAGGTATAGTTGGTCCTCAGTGAGATGTTCATAATCTACTGGATCATTTGTGCTTGTTTCCAGTCGGCCACTAATATTTCCAGCTAAGCTCATGTCATTGAACTGCTCAACCAGAGATTTTTCTGAAAGATAAGCTGCTAAGCCTTCATAACCCTCCATAAAAGCAAGATCAGCAGCAGTACATCCACCAGGAATTTTTGGAGTAGGATCTGTGACTAAGTTTGGCTTTGCCCCAGCAGACAACAGCACTGCAACCATTTTCTCCCTATAAACAAAGTTCAGTCAAATAATTATAGCTATTGGAACCCGACAAGGTGCTAACCTAGGCAGGAGATTGGGTCATTGGTCCAACCATAATAGGTCATTTTGTCAAGAAAATATACTATGACTTTGACACAACATCTCTTGTATTAATAGATATGTCTGTATACCTTATTCTGTTAGTATTTACTACTTTAACTAAACATATAATAATAAAATAAACTTTAATCAACTTTTAAAATAAAACATTAATATGATGGGTTTCATTTTGATTAATATATATATATCAGAAATTCTCTCTTTTAAAAAAATAAATAAATAAGACTTTAAGGAAACGAAGCTACAGATTTTGCAAGTCCAATATGACTTACTCTATCAAAGGCTCACATAAGTCGGATTATTTATTGATTTACTCCTTGTCTATAACATCACAGTATATATTCGAAAGGCAGTTGGCCTAGGTATGAGATGTTTGCTTATAAGCATCCAGTTAATAATAAATAAAATCTCATTATTGCAAAGTGCCAACATTCCTGTTCAACCGACCTGGCTTATGTTTCTCGGTTAATAAAAACCCATACTTGAACTCTCCCTACTTCTATCTTATATTCAGCCTGGTTGATCAGTCAGTTCGAACACGGCCTCATCAACCATGAGATGAACAATACAAGTACATTCAAATATCTAACTGGATTTAAAGGGAGAAAAACTTGTATAGTTGCATGAAAGCATTACTGCATGGAAGGGTAATAAGCAAAAGTGATGCTATATTCAGGTGGTTATATATTTGAATCTGCTTATCTAGGGAGAAAAAGATAGAGAGAAGAATTTGACTTTTGAACAGTGGAACCATACCGGCAAAAAGAAATTGAGTCAATTAGGCCGCAACAAACTTAATGGATTAAGCTAGTCGGATATCCGAGTGCATAAATATGTACCTTCCACAATATGCTGCCCAATGAAGAGCTGTCCATCCAAATTTATCACGAAAATCCAGTGATAAGCCCGATCCTGAAAACAACGAAACAGCCCAAGTATATCCCAGAATTGCGCACAAATGGATTACACCTTGACCTTGCGAATCATATTCAGTAGTCTTACGGCCCAATAGAATCCTTTCTAATAGCCAATCCTTTAATCCGTTTTTCAAGGACGTTTCAAACAGTGCATCTTTTGCTTGAGGAAATGGAGTTTTGTTGTCTTCAGTTGACTTAACCAAGTATTGCCAACTTTTGGAAACCAATGAGGTCTTTGAAGCAAAGTTCCTAGCCTCCTTTATTGCATTAGGCCGTACTTTACTAGAGATAATATCAAGACTCTTATGAGTACCAAAGAGCAAACAAGCAAGCCTCATCTGAAGTCGAAACTCAGCCCAGTTGTACCTCTCTTCCATAGAGGCTGTAGCGTCATGCAAAATTGGAGTACGATACTCAAAATTGACAACTTGGCTTACGGGCTTATGACCATCAAGGCTCATATAAAGATTAACGAATCCCGGGGAATGTGATGATACCCAGCATCGGTAGACCCCAAGTTGAACAATATCAGCTTGAACACTTATGTCGCCGCAGACACAAAATAGGTTGGACTTTGCAAGGTGTAGATAGTTATCATGAAAGACTCCAGTGACCAGGATCTGCAAGAAGTATAGGAACATCGGAAAGTCCAGTAACAAAATCAAAATACATGGTAGTTAATATGGAAGTTGACTGCATGCCAGTTAAATATGTAAAATCCGAAGTGACGATTTGCATTGATGTAGCATGATATAGTTCTTTAACGCCAACTACAAATGCATTTATCTATACATAAAACAGAACTATGTCGGAGTTTAGCTCTCTGCGATTAAAGCATTTGAATTTTCCAAGAATAATTTGTTGTACAAGACAAATTAGCAACAGATTGCTACTTTTGATGCCAAAAGAAAATTCATTTATTTGCATAGGGAAAGAAGAGAAACTTTGCATTTCTAAGCTGAACTTAATCTTTAAAGCTTTTGAAACGTGCAAAAAACTGTTCAGAACAAAGCAGCAAGAGTTGCTACCTTAGATGCCAACTGAAAATGCACTTGCTATATAAAAAAAGCTGAGAAATCAGCCATGGAGTTTCTCCTAGTGTTCAAAACGTTCAAGTTTACAAGCATGTTTTATTACTAAAGAGGTGCAGAATCATATAGCAAACCAAATAACACAGTCATAATAGAGAATAATTACTTGGAAGTAGATAGATAAGAATAGGAAGGGAGAAAAAAAAAACCTTGGTCTTCTCAGTGGAAGATGCCCATGCAGGTGAGACATCAGTGATGTTAAAAAGCTGTTCGGGCAGACAAGGTTGCTGATGATCCTCTGCCAGAGAAGAATATGATTCTTGAATAGATATAACGGGCGATACAAGAGCTGACTCATCCACAGGACATTGTGAATCGGAAATCATGTGGTTGATCCACCTTCCAAAGCTGTCCTGACTCTGCAAACTATCACTGACCAAAGTGTCCAAGGAATCAACACCACCCGCAGAGACAGGATATCCCTTTTGTGCATTCAGATTTGCTAGATTTTCTGTTGTCTGAGGATTTACAGTTTCTGGGAAACCATAAGGTGCACCGTTGCTCCCAGTAACAGGTTGTGTTATGTTATCGAAAGAAGGGATTTCGGCAGACAGACTGCTAGTTACCTGGTGACAGAAACCCAATAGAAGTAACCACAGAAGCTAGCACAAAGTATGAACAAAGTTTTGAGCTAAATAATTTAACGTACTCAAGCAATCTCGTTATATGTTTTATGCATAACATATACAACTATACTTAGAGCCTTCACCTAAACGATTCAGTGATGCAAACTCAATGTTGCATAAATATGTAAAATTAGTCAACAGTCAATTGGTTCTGTCAGCTAGAATAAATAGGCAAAGTTAGGTCTAAGCCACAAATGAGAACCCCTAGAAAAGAGGAAAAATACAGGAAGTCCGAAATAGTATTAAGTAGCACCAACAATCATTTGAGCACAGTCATTTCAAGGCCTCTTTCACCTGGCTGCAGCTTTTCGAAAGTGATTACAGGTGATTTGAAAAATATTATATTATGATAAGACAGAAATAGTTTCCTAACTTCTTATCATCCCAAGAGAAACAATTATAATAGTGAAGATGGTCATGTGAAACGGTGGAAGCTAAATTCATGGCCATCATTTGAATCTTTTCCTAAAAAAGCGAGACAAAACCAGCCCTTTTAATAAATTGTATTTTTATATCTAAAGGACAGAGGCTTTGACAAGAAATCACAGAAGTTAACTGTCCAATAAGCAGAAATAAGACAAAAGGAACATATAAATAAAGGAAAGATAAGATCTTACATTGCTCAAATTGCCGTTCAGCAAAGACTGACTTTGTTGATCGAAATATTGAACCTTAGCTACAAAAAGTCATATCAGAATTAAAGGATGAGAAGGTGCTTTTCAAACAAGCAACTGATTCTGCTGAATCCACGATATTTTACCTCCAGCAGATGTGGTAGAATTGTTGAGGTCATTTGTAACCACTAGATCATCCCATTCAAGTGTGTTGAGCTCAAGAAGCCTCAGTTCATGACTCTTGAGCTTCAAATTGTCATTAACTCCTGCTTACCTCCAAAGCACAAAAACGGATCAGAAATATCATTCATCATAGAAAGTCAACAACAGCATCCACAACATCATCAAAATACCATATTTTAACATACTACTACCATATGTCATCATAAATAAAAATAAACTCTAATCAATGGCTATCTTTGGGAAAGATAAGGGAGAGAAAGATGAGATGGGAGGGGGGAACTCAATATAAAGAGACATGCAGCTTGTCATTAGGTATGGGCCATGTTCATTCCACGTCATTCACTGGCCTGCATCTTGTAGTTTACTACTACCTCTGGTCATAAATATAAAATTTAGATCTTATATTGCGGATCAGAGGTAGTTATATATCTACAGATAGAAAATTCTTTACAGGTCTAATTTGCAATAAATTACACTAAATCCTAAAATTCGTTCTCACCACCAGCATATGGATTGTTGGTCCCAGAATCCAATTCTTCTGATAAAATCAATGGTGCAGTAGGATCAGAAACCGAACTAGAGTTTGAATTTACAGGTGTAGCTGGAGAGCCCTGCAACTGGATCATAAACAACAGATCAACCTACCAAATCGTATTCATCATCCAGATTAAATGGACGGTAAGTGCAAGCCTAATTATAAAGCTGCATCAAGTAGTCCTACACAGAGATAGGCAATACACCTACTATAGATGAGATATTGATGCCAAAATATGCAGCTCACACACACACACAGAGTGAGAGTTTATTGTACAGTGCTCGAGACTGCGAGTAGAAATAAAAGTTGTTTCACCTCATTGAGGACAATGTGTGGATGCAAAAGTCTGTTCCATTTAACTTTGGTGAAAAGAAATATTTGCGAGTTTATAATATTGCTGAAAGGGAACTATATTTATTTTGAGTATGAGATGGTATTCTTGTGGCATTAATAACCTGTAAGTTTCAATCAAACAAGGAAAGTTGGATACCACAACTCAGATAAAGTATGAAACAAAAACAACAAAAAGCAGGCATTATAGATGTTAGAGATGATCATAGAACTATTTAAAAGCCTCCAGTTAACAGCTCAAGCTTTTGGGTTGAAATGACATAGTATGAAAAAAAGTTTGATTCTCACCACCCTCCATTCTCTTAATTAAGTTCAACTTTAAACAGAAAGGAATGGTTGTGCTTTGTCCGTACTTAAGCCCATTGGGCTTTTTGTGTGATAGAACATGTTCGCAATTATAATAAAAACTATTCATGGGCCTTCATTAAGTATACAAATTTTTGGGTTGAAATCATCTTTAATAATATGCAACGTGATAGGAATGATAAAGCAGCACCATTAGAAACAACTGAATTCAAAGACTCAAGCTAAAGTAGTCCAATAGTTTGGATAGTTTATATAAGCATACATAGAATATACTTGACAATCTCAAAGTTAGTTTTTAACAATTCATGATCCAAACCCAACTAATCCCGGACGGTTTCAAAACCACGTGGTGGCCAAGATATCATACTTCAATTAGCAACATTTTAAGATATGAGAGTCATTGATGGGCCTATAATTAAGGGTCACCTCAGTAACTAGGTGTGAAGCGTGAGAGGGTAACAGAGCCAATAGGGCCATTGTTAGCAAATATATATTGGGAGTGAGGGGACAGTGAGAGGTGAGGAACAATTGAGTATAGCGTGGGAGAGACTCTAGCGTCTTAAAATCTAGAGGATTGAGTCTAAGCGAGGAGCTTTCTTTTGTTCTTTTTGTTTTTTGCTGTGTGGTTCTATCGTTCTGTAATTCCCTGAGCTCTTTTCTCCTCTTGTTACTATTTCAGAGGGCGTAACTCAGCTTTGTGACGTCTAATACCAGAATTTTCTTTGGGTTCCAACAGATATCAATAAAATTAATCATAAACCTTCAATTGCTATCTTAGGCATTAGCTGAAATGATCCTTGACAACCTCTGCACTGGGGCCCAAGATATCACACTTTCAGATGATAAAAGGCTCCTCAAGTCCCGTTGGCCCAGAATAGGCGAAATGAACATATGGCCTAAAATAGTCCAGTTATCTTACTCATCTCTTGAAGCTTATATACTTAACCATCAAGTAACCCGCTACACACATCCAATGTGGAACTTAGGAATTCCCGTTGAGCACAGAAGTGACTAGTTCATGCTGTTTGACCAAGGCTATATATATATATATATATATATATATATATGTCATCCGCCCAGACACCAAATGAAAATCTCCAACCAAAGAAATAGAAAACTGTAAGAAATTTAGCATATAGACTAAAATTGTGGTATATGTATGATGTGTTTGTATGCCTCGATCTCAGATCTAAGATCACATACTGACTTAATGCATGTTGGTAAAGTATATGTACTTCCAAATCAGCAATGCAAGATGCAAATCAATTTCCTTAGTCATACTTTTGGGCGAAACAGATCTTTTGAATCTCAAAGGAAGAAAGCAAAAGATAGGAAGAGAACAATCTTACTTCTTGTGTTTCACGATAATGAACAAGAACTATGTGCTCCAGACTCCTGGAAGGGGGGGGGGGGATCAAAAGAACAATCATGAGTCAAATCGAAGTTGCCATTAAACCAATAAGGCACAGGTAATATATAAGCACACTACAGAAGTTTGGACGTGCATAACTGAGGTGTCAAGAGTTAAGCTAACTAAAGATATGCATACTTGTCAAGAAGCCAATAACATCTACGCACAAAACTTGGGTTATCTTGGCCATGTGCATAGTATACATGGATCCTTTCTTCGTTACCAACCTGATTAATGGGGGAAAAATGATTAGAATAAATGTCTAAAAGTAGAAACTGCAAATGTTGCCAATTATTCAATCCACTATCAAAAGCACTTGCAACAAAAAACTGCAGGAAGGAAAGATGATCATGCATTTTGAAAACTATCATTTGATACAAATGTTTTTTCTTACCCCAAAAAAAAAGAAACATAAAGGCAGAAATTAATAACTGCTAGCCAGAAAAATTTTTAAAAATTAAAAAAAGAAAAGATGAAAATGTTGCCCAAATGTCACACAGAAAGAAAGACCGATATGTAACTGAATCATTGTGCAAAAACTTTAGGTTCGTGAATTATAACTTATAAAGCAAAGAGAGTAAACATGTAAATCAACAGCACCCAATTAATTACACAAGTATTTGATACCCAAACCTTGTAAATGCCAAAATTCCCAACAAGAAATTTCTAATTATAGAAGAGAGCACATCAAAGACTGCTGAAAATTTTGGCCAAGTACAAAGAAGCATTGTCAAGAATTTTCCAAACCCAACGCTTAGCAGGCTACTGGTTGCCATGTGTAAGCCAAAATATTATTTATTCTCCACGAAAGTCCATAAATACAGAAGAAAAAGAAGAATTCATCATGCTAATACATGGTAAATTCCTTCATAACCATAACATGATTAATGTTCTTTAAATACAAGTTCAAGAATGAGACACATTAGGTGCCATAAATTTAACATTAACGCAAATAAACACCCTAAGAAAAAGAGAAGACTCACTTTTAAGTGTTCATGAGCTTCCTTCACAGTTTTTCCATCCTTTTTCTTTTTCCAGTTGTATCCATCTTTCCGAAAGTTCCTAAGCATCTTGCGGTCAAATAAAACAATAGTACCACCTGTTTTTCATTTTAATGTTGGGGGGAAAAAAGATATCAATGTCCCTGGTTTGACATCATATAACGGTAGCTAAACAGGAAACTTGTAACTCATGTAAAATAATTTAAAAAAAAAAAAAATTACACTCAACCTTTTATCAATCAACAAGATCGTTATGAACAGAATTATCACAGTGTGACCTCAGATTGCTTCATTAACAACATACACACATTTAGACACAAATGTCCAGACATGCTTTATATTTACAGCAGAAGCTTAGTTTGACAAATGATCTGACGTGACAATGTCATGTGAAAAACCATTCTATCAGAAGGAAGTGATCGATGGAAATTCAAAAGGCAGTAATAAATATGATGAATAGACAATATGAAGACGAATGGTGGATCAGCATGAAAATGATGCATGCACATCCACTTTACCAAAATCATATTGCTGCCAGAAATAGATGATTACTTGGAGGCAAATGCACTGGCTTTACATGGATGGTGAAATACTTGTAATTACTAAGTATAGCATGAATCTCATTAGGGCGAAGCCATCTGCTTTTTGCTTCCTCCATAGTGTTCCTAACATCCAGCTCTGGGGCCACATCAAAGAAATACTTTAGAAAAATTAGAAAAAGATCAATACATACAGATAATCGAAGTCATTGATCGCTAACCAATCACTAAGTAGTGCAGGTAGGATTTGAAACCAGGAAAACAAAAGCGCACAGTGAACTAATAAGTTGTCAGCCTTCTTTAACCCCATGTCAAGAGGTACAAGTGAGGACTATTGTACCAAACCCCGTGATATACTATCATATCAAACCGAAAGTTAGGATTATGACAAACCACCATTCCAGATCCAAATATATTACTTCTCTCTTTCCTGTCAGTAAAGTCTAAGAACTGGCGAAATAATATGATATCTCAATTGATTTATGAGTTATACAGACATTCCATAGCTTGATGTTATCGCATTTATCTGAACATCTAGCAGAAGTCAACACACATATTGCAATTCCAAGCTTCTAACGCCATTACCCTGCACTTCTCACTGCGTGAGGTACTAACATATAACATATACTACATTTTGGGCACTTCACCTAGTTACAAGAAACAATTTTCCGTCCATTTTATATTCCATATTGTTCTCAGGAAACACTACGAATTATTCCAAGTGGGCTTCAGCTTTTGCTGAAGCTACATCATTTCAAGTGCACTGTAGAAGAATCCTCCGACATTAATCACTCATTTCTGTTGATAATTAAGAGAAAGTTAATTTTGTAACCAAATCTAATGATCCCGTGGGCGCTATCCAGAAATTCCGGTAATTTTTACTTCATTCACGAGACATGATTTAGAACGACCCGTCTCTTTTTCACTTATAGGCCGCTTTCTACACTGCACTCTTGCATTTTTCCAGACAAACTAACTCCAAAAGCAAGCAAAAAATAGCAACCATCCCACCCCCAAAAAAAAAAAAAACAGAAATAACAGTAAAAACAGGAAAAAGAAGAGGAAGAAGAGACTAAAATTTGAAGCTTCAGGTCATTTTTGGCTGAAAATAAAAATAAAGCAGAGAGAGGGAGAGTACAACAGGAAATAGAAAATAGAATAGGCCTCTCGTTTGGGATGATCAGAAAAGAAAGGAGTGGAAGCACGGATGCACCTTGCAATGTATGGAATCCATGTATCTCTGAACAAACAAGTTGCCCCGTTAAGTTGTTTGCCATGGCAGAAACCTCTCAAAAAATTTAAAGACCTCTCGGTGCTCAATTAACCATTGCGAGACTCACAGCCTTCAAAACAAAGAAAATTCGGAAAGCAAAGTAGATAACAACTTTTAGCTGAAAACCAGGTGGGAAGAAATCACAGGACGAGTCGAAAAACGACAGAAAAGATAAGGAGGTCACCTGATTGAAGAGAAAGAAACGTAAGAGGAAATCAAAGCGGAAATACACTCACTCTGCGCAGCAACTTCGAGCCTTTCTTTTTGGGGGGGGGGGGGGGGGTCTAGCTCGGAGACTTCTTGTCTGCAAGTCTTAGCCAGGCAGGCTAAAATTAAAACGACTTTTTGGGTGTCGTAGATTGGCTGGCTGAGGCAAATTGCAATTAAAATTAATTAATATTTATTTAATTAATTTCTTTTTAATGTCTTATCAGGAAAAACTAAAAATAAAACCCGAAATTTAACGAGACTTATCGGGAACCATATGAACTCCACCCCAGCCGGACAACGAGCTACCGAGCACTCCTAAAATCAGATCAGAGGATATTTAGATAGAAACCAAATCATAATTTAGAAGTGATTTTATGATATAGACAGTAAATATATAGGGAAATTTATTTTGATTTATGAAAAAATATTTTTGTAAAAAAAACCGCTTTTTACAGTTTCTAAACACAACCTGAATAATATATTTGAGAAGAAATTTTTTCTTTTTATTATTTAACGGTCGTAGAGATATCCGTGAAAGCCATCATCTATAGACAGCAACAAACAAAATGTCAAAAAATCGTTGTGCCATTCGTAACTACGAGCACTTGCTGCTCAGGTAATAGCTCTGTCGTTACCATATGACAGTTTACATTTTGGCGATAAAATATGGATTACAAAACCGGTCAGTTTGTTTTTTTGAAAGTTCGTGAATGTATCGTTTGAGAACGAAGGTCTTTAACCCGAAGTGCCCCAGCAACTTCATCTTGTTTGATCTTTATCCCAGGCAACAAGGTGAATCTTCCTCCCATCCTGTCTTTGATTCCAAAGGAAAACACTAATTGCATTTTTCAATCATATTCAGATTTCAGAACACCCTTGGGAAGTAGCACGCACGACCTGCATCTGCTAGTTGGGTGAGGCAGAAAACATAAATTCGACGCCAACAATCCATCACGCCATATTAAGGAATTTACCCTTCCAAATTGCGAATGTCTCGTTAACTTTATAATTTATTATTCCCCTGGTGCTTATGATAAACTTCAAATAATCAATTCATATATAACAAATAATTAGTTAAAATTAGTCAAAAATAATAAATAGGTTAAAAATATATTTTTGTTTCTATATATGTTATGAGAAAAATGATAAAAGAGAAATTTATAAGGGTAACATTGAAAAAAAAAATACATCAAATATTAAGACAAATTTAAAGTAAAGCTTATAAAATAGACCACTTCACTTTTTCAAATTTGAAGCTTATGAATAAAACCGGAGCGAGTACTTACTGCTTTTCTGGTCCCAAATACAGGTCCCATTTGTAATATACTCATGTGGTTTTATTTATAGGATAGAAAAAGAAGATTTTGTTTATTCTATTTATAAAGTATTGGGAAAAAATTTTTATATGAATATACAATTTTATTCTTTCTTTATTACTCCTTTTGTCTCTTATTATAAGATCATTTTAACTAAATTTTTCCGTTTAAAAAATCAGTTAAAATTAGTTAAAAATATTTAATATGTAGCAAATGCAATGTTTTCCTAGATGTACCCCTATATATAAATGAGTAAATATGAGAGAGTAATAATGAGATAAATAAAGAAAGAGAATATATTAAATGTATTAAATTAGAGTTAAAATAAATAATAATGCATTAAATATTCAAACAAATTCAAAAAGAATCTTATAAAAAAGGACAGATCCATTTAAAATATTAAATCTTATAATAAAAGACCAAAGGAGTATTGTGTTGACTTTATTTATATAAAAAATAATATATATTAAATAGAAATAAAATTAAAAAATTGTTGAATTTTAAATGGGAGTTAATAAAGTTTAAAACTTTTCTAGATTTATGTAAAAAAATGATTTATAAATAATATTAAAGAAATAAATTAAATTAACAAAAGTAGGTGTCTTTACCCCTTTTGTTAGATTCCAAAGGATAAAAAGATAAAAAGACTAAGAGGATATTTGGATAGAAATTAAACTATAATTTTAAAAATATTTTTACAGTATACGAAATAAATATATAAAAAATATATTTCATTTTATAGAAAAAATGTTTCTAAAAGTATTTTTTTTATCTTATCAAACACCCTCTGAATGTCTTGTGCCGACAATTTTGTCTTTTTGAAATCCTTTGTCCCTGGTCAAAAGAAAAGGGAATCCTTTTTCGATTCTGTGCCTTAAGTCGTACTCCTTTAGCCTGATTCATGTTGATGCTTTTTTCCTCTCTCTTAATATAAACTGAAAAAAACTGGTCCCATTTCAACATGTTCAAACGATTGAGAAAAATTTTAAATTATATTAACTTATTATTAAAAGGGTTAATTAATCTGCAAGTCCTTATAATTTCAACGAATTTTGAATCAGGTCCCTATAGTTTTTTTTTTTTATCAGGTCCTTATGCTTTTATCTTTTTTTAATTAAGTCCTTGTATTTATTTTTCTTTTAATTAAGTCTTTATAATTTCACTAAATTTTAATCAGGTCCATGTAGTTTTAATTTTATTTATTAATTAAATATAAGCTTAATTAAATAGGTTAATACTGAAATATAAAATATTAATACTTAAATTAAATTAATAATTATGTAATAAAAAAAGTAATAGAATTAATTAATTCAGGAAAAGTTTTTAGAACAATTAATTTTTTTGCTGAAAAAATTAAAATTATTATAATAATTCAATATCTTTAGAATATTATTGTTTATAAACTAATATTAAATAATATATACTCTTTTATGTTTATATAATAGTACTATTAGAATTTATAAAATAAAAAATAAAAAATTCAGGGACTTAATTAAAATAAGGTGAACTTATAAGGACTTGATAAAAAGAAAATAAATACAAGGACCTAATTAAAAACAGTGAAAGTATAAGGACCTGATAAAAAGAAAAAAAACTATAAGGACCTGATTCAAAATTAGTTGAAATTATAAGGAGTTGCGGATTAATTATCCCTTATTAAAATACAACAATTTTTTAATTTTATCTTTATTTAATATATACATATTTTAAAAAATACTATAGCTATTCATACTATAATAAATAAAAAACAAAATAAATATTTATGTTAAAAATTTAATATTAAAAATTTAATAAAATAATTTATAAATAAAACAATAAAAAAAACTTATCTCTCAATCATATTAATAGGACCGGAGGAGTATTCATCATTTTTTACTTTTGACTCATATAAAACTTACTTTTAAAACTTTTTATTCATCGAGTGTTGGTTAAACTTAAAAGTAATTTTAAAAAATTATTTTACATAAATCGAAATAAAATTTTTTTACATATTTATTTTATATACTATAAAATTATTTTTAAAACTATGATTTAATTTCTATCTAAATATTTTTTGGTATAATTCAGTGTCTATGATTATTAAATTCTTACAACATTGATTCCCACCATTAAAATTACTTAACTAATCTTAATAAATTAAAGGCTAAAGTATATTTTTAGTCCTTTAACTTTGTACAAGATTTTATTTTGATCCATTAATTTTAAAAAGTAAATTTTTAATCCTATAATCCTAAAACTGTTAACAAAAAATTATGATGATATTTAGCTCTTGAATGTTAATAAAAAATATTAAATGCTAACATATAAATTTAATATTCAAAATAACTATGATTGTTAGAAAAAAATTAACATTTAAGACTAACAATTTTGCAATTAAATGACTAAGAATATATTTTTTAAAGTTAATAGATAAAACTGAAACCTTATATAAAATTATAAGACTAAATGTATATTTTAATCTAAAATAAAAGGTTAAATAAACTATTCCTATGGCAAGTTCGGGCACAAGGGCATTGTATAGTTAGTTAACCGCGACAAATCGGAAATGTGAAATGGTCTGTTTTGGCCGCGCGTGGAAATCAGATTCAAGTTCAACATTACTGGTCAAACCTTTTGTCTTCTCCTTATATCTCCATTTTCCTGTTTGTGGGCGTGGCTCACGTGGTGTCGGTCCTAAACATAAACCATTATCTTTGGTATTTATTTAACATGTCAGTTAAGAATAACTCACCGTATCAATTTGTACCTTATCATAATTGGATAAAACTTAATGTTTCGTTTTTTATTATAAATTTTTTTAACTAAATTACGTAATTTAAGAAAACAATTAAAAATAATTAACATCCAGCAAATACAATTTTTTTCAAATATATCCCTATATATAAATGGGTAAATGTGAGTGAATAATAGTAAGATAAATAAAGAAAGAGAATGTATTAAATACATTAAACTAAAAGTAAAATAGGTAATAATGCATTAAATGTTTAGGTAAACTAAAAAAAATCTTATAAAAAACCAAACCTATTCAAAAAATTGAATCTTATAATAACAAACGAAAAGAGTATATCGGAGTATATCAAGTTAACCAATCAAATTAAGCCAGCTGTATTCATTTTACAGCGCGCCATTTAACAGCAAAACAACCGATAAACACTCTTTCGTACTTCCTCTGGTTTAAAATATAAACTATGAGGGGTTTGGTTTTTTTATAAGATAATATTTATTTTTATCTAAATATTTAATAAGTTTTTTCTAATTTTGCCCTATATATCATCTCTTCTTTTTAATTTATTTATTATATCTTTTACTTATTTTCTTAATTAATAATGATATATTTGGAAAAAAATATATGTCTTGTATATTTGTTGTTTTAAATTGATTTTAACTAGTTTTAAAATTTAGTTTATGTTTTTTTTGGTGAACAGTTTAGTACATATCTTGAATGGAGGGAGTAGTTCTTTTTCTCCTTATCCCTGTCATTGAGGGGTATTTAAGTAAAAATACGCAGCATAATGATCTAGACAATTCGGAAAAGCCACTTATATTTTACCCCAGGAAAACGTCACTATTCACTAAGGAAAAAAACCCCGGACCGGATCGACCGGTTCAATTAGAAAACCAGTGAACCGCACTGAAATTCGGTCTGGTTTGGTTGTTAAACCGGATATGAAATGAATCAGCAACAAGCCGATTAAACCGGCAAAAACCGGTTTTTAACCGGGTAACCGCCGGTTAGAGTGGGTTACCTTTTTTTTTGGGGCCTCCCAACGGAGGAAGAAGAGGCGAAAGATGAGCCATAAAGAAAGCATATCAGATCTGAAGGAAGGACGAGAGGGAGAGATAGAGAAGGAGAGGAACTTTCGATCATTCCTTGAAGCTAGAGAGTCAGGTCCGTGTTAGTTTTGCTTTCTGAACCCCATCGAAGAAGAAGAAGAAAAAGTTTAGAGTTTGATGAGAGGCGGTGGAAGAAGTGACAAGTGAAAGAGAAGCATTGAAGAAGCAGAAGAAAGAGGAGAAAGACTAAAAGAGACGTAGTGTACGTTGTCTTGGAACAGCAAAATAAAAAGCCAGTCTATCCATAGCCTCTATTCTGCAGGCTTATCATCATTTTTTCTCTATTTTTCGAAGCCTGATATTTGATTGGATTTTTTATCTCATGATATGTTTAAAAAATTAAAAGGCGCGTCTGGCCAAAACGGAGAGGGAAATGAAGTTTCTTTGTTACATTACACATGCAATACTTTATTATTTAAGGATATTTTTAGATATTATCTTGATTAAAAATTTATATAACCAGATAAAAAAATTTATATCAAATATAATATTTTGAATTTTAGTGATTAAAATATTGCGAGGATATGAATATCCTTAATATTGTTGTATTTTGTTGTAATTAAATTATTGTTATATTTTTTTATATTTTGTTATAAATGATTATTAATATTGTTATGTTTTATTATTAATTAATTAAATTGTATTATTTTAATATAACCGATTTAATTCCGATTCGACCCCGATCTAACTATTAACCCTTAAACCACTTTTTTTACTGATTTAATATTTGGTCCGGTTTTTTATAACTTGCTATTCACTATTCAATAAAGTATCACTGCTCAATAAAGTGACTTTGGATGCTAAAAGAAGCATTATCAGCAGCCACCGGTCTCACAACGATTCGCGCTTTCAGATCTCAATAAAAAAAATTATATGGAACGTGCGTGTTTTGTGAGAAATTAAAAAATAAAATACTACCACTCTGATTATTATAACATTACGATTTTCATGACTGTACTTAATGAGGCGCCGGTGTTCTGAAGAAAATAAAGATGGATGTGAAAGTGAAAGGCAATCAAATGAAGATGACGAGGACAGACCTACAAAATTGGCCCTCCCATTTTTTTAATTTCGCCACCTGGAAAATGATAGATCAACACTGACAACAATTATTATGGGTTTATTTCAAATAATTTATAAGTAATTTCTTAATCATAATTTATAAAAATTTTATTTTGACTTGTATAAATATGTTTATGAATGTTTTTTTGAATGCATCTCCAAGCAAGCCCTTGATATATCACATGCGTGCGCATATATGCTCCCGTAACACTTGGTAATTAATACAGTTGTATTTATAATCAACAAAATTAAATTTTAGTCTTTAATGCAGTAAAATATTTATATACATTATATATTTCTAGGTCCTTTGTTAAATATTTGTTGAAGTTTCCCTGTATTTGAATTATTTCAAGCAAAAAGAGCGTAAATAATTAAAGTATCTGGGTAATTATTATTGGCCAATGGGAGGGGCCCATGCATGGCGTTGGTAGGTGGCCACTGGTCATGACAATGAATAGTTTTTTTTTTTGGCCAGAACAATGAATAGTTGAATACTGAGCAGAAAAAGGGAATTCTGAGCAGGGAAAAAAAAGACATTTTTTATTTTATTTATAAGACAGTGAAAAAAAAACTTTTATATGAATGTATAATTTTATTTTTTATTTATATTATTTTATTTATATATAATATAATATATATTAAATATGAATAAAGTTGGAAAATCGTTAACTTTTAAATGAGACTTAATAAATTTTAAATTTTTTTATTTACATAAAACATATTAAAAGTAATTTATAAATAAAATTATAAGAGTAAAATAATAAATGACTGACTACATGCGTGCATAGAATCTTCAAAAGTGGGACGAGAGCTAGTTTTGCATGATTTGGTCACGATTTTTCGGCATTATATACTACGTTACTTTTAAAAAAATGTGTTAGTTTTTTAAGACATCCTTTTTAATTATTTGTATTAGAACTTACCATATTCGATCCTTAAAATAAGAGCTAGTTGATTAATTTAAATAAATTAATAAAATCAGATAATTTAATTATTTGTAATAAATAAGTGTTATATTTTTTAAAATATCCTTGTCAATTAAACGTATTAGCTATAACTATTATTATAAAAATTATCTTTTAAAAAAAGATAATATAAAAGATAAAATATATTAATGTTTTATATTTAAGACTAAAATAAAAATCAAACAAACTTTTAATAGCACACGTCATATTTTTCTTATCGTAAATTACTCCTAGGATATTTCCCCAAGTTTGCCATAATGCCAATGCTAACACCGGTTTAAATTGACTAGCTTTGTCGTAGTTAACATTCATGGAGAAAAAAGTTCTTGACTTGGCTAGGTTAACTCGAATGATCTGGAGCTTCACAAAACGTTCTCATGATTCGTTAATTCATTTATACTTTTTCTCAGTGAAGTAAACTTGAAAACTTGGGACTAATTTTTTTTCCTCTAACTTTTACAATTAAAACCTGGAATATGATTTTACGCAGGAGGAGGGGCAAATAAAAACAAAAGCAATATAATAATTAATAAGGAGCCCCGTCAAACACGCAGAACAGGGCCCCTCGTGTTTGGCTTTAACGTGTTCCGCTCGCCGCCCTGCTTTTTATTTTTAATTATTTCTCAATTGAGAAAATTGCAATCAGGTCTAACACAAGAGAATTAACAACAAAAAGTCCCTTAAAATATGAAATTATTCAGAAATCCTAAAAACCTTATTGCAATGCAT
Organism: Neltuma alba; assembly: GCF_004799145.2. Classification (NCBI taxonomy): domain Eukaryota; kingdom Viridiplantae; phylum Streptophyta; class Magnoliopsida; order Fabales; family Fabaceae; genus Neltuma; species Neltuma alba. The sequence continues at coordinate 19,273 of NW_021633711.1, forward strand.
TTTATTTATTTAATTATCAAATTATCCTTTTTTTTTTTACATTTGCAATGACAACTGAAAAAACAGTTAATACCAGCCGTAATAGTTATCAATCTTTACACTTTAAATTGTTAATGATTGCTATTGTAGTTGTCATTGCAAACTTAAAAAAAATAAAGATAATTTAGTAATTAAACAAATAAAATTTATTGAAAAAAATTTCTCAGACTTCAAAATAATTTCATGATTTTTAGGGTTTTTTGTATTTAATTTTCTTTGGGACTTAGTTGTAAGTTTTCCATTCTAATTGGTCAAAAAAAAAAAAAGTTTTCCATTCTAATTCCTAGTCCTCTCTAAAACGGGCTACAATGACATCTCGAATTGTCCCCATTTCCAGCATCAGGGGCCCCCGTCCTTGGTTTATTTAAGAGGTCCTTTTTATCTTGAAATCCGACCTAAGCAACACGTGGATTTTCGAGATAGGACATTAATTTTTCATTAAATAAAAAACGAACTCGAGGTTATCCCTGAGTCCAGGGGAAAATTTTCAGGAACATTGTTGACAATTATTTAGAAAATTATATATTTATAAACGAATTCCAGTAATACCTTTATTACCAAATCAGCTTCAATTGCCTCACAAGTTTCTTCAACAATTTGCACCAACATGTCTTTGAATTTTCAGGAGTGATTTTTCCACGAACTCCGTTAACATTTTTTTTTTAAGAATAAACTTAGAAAATCAAGATCTCCTGGCAGAGATAGTTAGCTCCAAGGAAAAATCAAACCGTCTCCGCCACCATCAACGCTTCACCGGAGTAACTCGCCGCGGCCATCACCGACAACCGCCTGCTCCGCCACCAACATTCCGCTCCAATTTTAGTCCTTTTGTCCGAATATTTCAATATGGTCATCTTTTATAAAGGGTGTTTGAGGGAAAATAAACTATAAATTTAAAATAATTTTATGATATATAAAATAAATATATGAAAAAAGTATCATCTTGCACCGTGTGAACGCGGGCCAAACACCCCTGATTTTTCCTCAGCGGCTGAGTAAGACGTAAGTCAATGACATCACCATCACCCATGACATTCTAGTTCATAGGCTCTGGAAGATCGTGCTGCAGTGGGGACCGGTGCTGGGTGGGTTGTAAAAGTAAAATGATATGGTTCTTAGGCCATGAACGTGTTGGGGCGTGGCCCCGACGTAAAAGCAGAAACATAGGAGTAACCTTGGCGAGAATCACATGCTGGTCCTGTCTTGTCCTGAGCTTTCCTGGTGGCCCTTTTCCTTCCTCTCAGGGATTTCATTTGGCCTGCCCTTCCTCTTAACGTTGAACTGATCAGTGCCTGACGCGTTTCGGCGTGGGACGGTTGGAAGCCCAACCCAATTAAAGGCATTAATTGCCAGTTTTAAGTGCATGTCCCCCAAGTCCACAAAACACGCCAGTTACAGAACGAGGACCAATGACAGTTCTCCTGCATATATAGACAACGACTGGGGCCAGAACCCACAGGTATACTCCCACGTGGTCACCCTATTTATTACAGCGCGGGGTGGAATTTTTCTATTTCTACTATTTCTGATGCTAATTATAAGAACTAGTTGACTAATTTAAAGAGATTAAAAAAATAAATTAAGTTAGTTATTTATAATAAATAGATATTTTCTTTCTTAAAATATTCTTATTAATCAAATATATTAGTTAGAACTGTTATTGTTAAAAGGATTATCTTAAAAAAATTCATAAATATAAGACACAAAATAGCTTGGGGTCTAATATTCAAAACCAAAATAAAAATTAAATAAGGTCTTATATTAAAGATTGGAGATAGTATACCGTTCAATATATTATTTTACTATTTATTTAATATTATGTTTGTTTGTTATTTTCTTGAAAATTTTATATATTAAGCAGAGTCAATTTAAAAAGTTGTTAATAAAATTTAAGATTTTTTTACTCTCATAAGGCATGTTGGAAGTAAGGTAAAAGTCGTCGATAAGACAAGAGGAATGTGTGTATCAATAAACAACTACATTTACTATTATTATGTCTCTATATGATAAATTTGAATTGTTGAGCCGAAATCTTAACAGCCTATCATATATGAATCATCATATTAATTTGACATTTCGCAGGAGTGTTTGGCAACCCTCAAAAGTATTTTTAAAAAAATATTTTTTTACAAAATGAAACAAATTTCTTTACATAAACTGTAAAAATATTTTTAAAACCATAATTTGGTTTCTATCCAAACACTTTCTAAGTGTATCTAGTTTCTTTGCCTGGAGAGAAGTCTTTTGTTTTTTTTTGTTTTAAACATTTGGCGTTTTCTTTATTTGCACTTTCAAGAGTTCAATTCTATAAACAAGTTATCTCAGTGGCGACTTATTTTAATGGCTTTTGCATTCCTCTTTTCATATATACAGGGAAAAAAAAAAACAAAAAGGGTTTTTGAGCTTAATAATGACAGCACTTCCGTAAAAGAACAACGAATCAAATATCACAGCATATGTATATATTTAACCAAATACTATCGCAAATACTTTTTTTCTTCTAGGTCCAGTCAAAAATTATGCTTTAAATTAAGACATTTTAACCAATAAATTAAACAGATGGGCTTGTTTAGACTTCGCGTATGTGGCTTTTGACCAAAAAAAAAAAAAGACTTCGCGTCCGTGAGCTCGTCCAGTCCGGCAGGTAGAGAAGTTTAAAAAGGACATTTGTTAAAGTAACAAGGTTCGTTGAGTATTTGATGAAGGTAGTGTTTGGATGAAAATCAAATGATCATTTTAATAATAATTTTACAGTATACAAAATAAATATGTAAAAGAGTTCATCTCGATTTACAGAAAGCAAACAGCCAAAGTGCCAAACACCCCGAAATTGGCTTTAGGAGCCGCAAATCAGATACAATTATACAAATGAATGCCTGATGCTGAACATTGTGCAACACATTGGGAGCCCTTGCAACCAATATGGGCCTAGTACTCTGTGTCAGGCCCAATTCCCTATCCTCCTCCCCTTTTCCTTTTTTTGGGTTATAATAATGGCCCAATACTTTGGGAATAAGAATTAAGGCACCGTTTGGGTGACACCCCAAACCATGGTTTGGGTGATAAGTCACCCAAACACCCACCCAATTTGCACAAACCATGGTTTTGGAAAAAGCAAAAAAATTTTGCTTTTAGAGAAAAAAAGGAGAGTGTGAGAGCCTATAGGATATGTATCTTGTTATTCTTTTTATAAACATGTTTTTTTATAAACATATTTAGGGTGTGTTTGGATGAAACCAAACCGTGGTTTGAAAAAGTGATTCTGGAGAATAGATTCTGGGGAGAATAGATTCTGTGAAGAATAGATTTTGTAAAAAAGTGATTCTGAGAAGTGAGAGTGTTTGGATAGTTGTTATCAGAAGCACTTTTTATATATACAAATTACTAAAAAAAAAGACATAAGTTAATATGGTAATTACAGAAAAATAGATTTTATGATATATTTTAATTTGAAGGAATAAAATTGTTAATATATTTTTACCAACATAATTAATAATACATAAGATAATATAATTAATAAATAATTAATGTGTATATATTTATAAAATATAAGATTAAATATGTTTATCAAAAAATATGTTTATAAAAAAAATAACAAGATACATATCATATAGGCTCTCACACTCTCCCTTTTTTCTCCAAAAGCAAAAAAATTTTGCTTTTTCCAAAACCATGGTTTTGGTTTTTAGAGGGGGTGTTTGGGTGATTGACACCCCAAACCATGGTTTGGGGTGTCACCCAAACACACTCTTAATCTTATATTTGATAAAAATATATACATATTAATTAATTATTAATTATATTATCTTATGTATTATTAATTATGTTAATAAAATATATTATTAACAATTTTATTCCTTCAAATTAAAATATATCATAAAATCTATTTTTCTGTAATTATCATATTAACTTATGTCTTTTTTTTAGTAATTTGTATATATAAAAGTACTTCTGATAACAACTATCCAAACACTCTCACTTCTCAAAATCACTTTTTCATAAAATCTAGGGAAAACTAATATGACAGTCCTTATAGTTTGATCATGTTTTGAATTGAGTCCTTGTAGTTTTTTTTCTTTTTATTGAATCCTTAATCTTTAGACCGTTAATAATATCAGTCCTTGCTGTTAATAAAGCCGTTAATGGATGACGTGGCATTTGAGGTCATCGTCTTTTTCAGTCAACTTCTCTTAGCTTCTCTCCCTCCCTCCTCCTCTCGGTCCACCTCCGCTCCCGCACAACTATTATGATGTTATTATCGTGGTGATTCTTTCATTTCTCTTAAAGTCAGGTCTTCCATTTAGAACATGATCCTTCTGGGATGTTTGAATTATGACAATCGGATAGTGATAGCCATGAAGCCAGTTGCCCAAAGCTTAGAGAATTTTTTTGCATCATGTTCAGTTAGAGTCTTGCTGTTTCTATGGTTTCTCATATGAAACACTTTGGACGATTTGTGCTTATTTAGGATGATGATGGTGACAATAATTTGTTTCAAATCATAGGTTGACATGTGTCTATTTTTTGGTCTATGTGGTAGTGTGGATTTATTTCTGCATCTGAGAAATGCATGACTTGAATTCCTTAAAAATAAGCCCATAAAAGTGATGGCCAAGCAAAAGAGAAGAACGATGTTGTCATGACTTTGGGCGTCTTCTTCTTCTGCAACGTTACATAAGCATCAGCAAAAGCAGCAGAGGGAGGAGAAGGGAAGACGGAATTCATTGCACCTCTCTCATTCCGATTTTTTATTTTGAGAGGAAGTGAAAGTGAGAATTGGGGGTGGTGGAGAAGTTATAAGGAGGGAGAAAGAGCGGTGAGGGTGGAAGGGATAATTGCACACAGATAGTGGTGCGGAACGGAGGTAGATTGAGTGAGGGAGGAAGAGAGAGAGAAGCTAAAGGAGGTCGACTGAGGGGGAGGAAAGGCTCATATGCCATATCATCCATCCTCAATTAGACTAACGGCTTTATTAACAGTAAGGAGTGGAATTATTAACGGTGCAAACATTAAGGATTCAATAAAGAGGAAAAAAACTACAAGGACTCAATTCAAAACATGATAAAACCACAAGGACTGTTAGATTAGTTTTCCCTAAGATCTATTCTTCCCAGAATCTATTCTCCAGAATCACTTTTCCAAACCACGGTTTGGTTTCATCCAAATACACCCTAAATTGGAACCAAGCTGTTAAACTAGTCAAGAGAGATTTATGATTCAATGATCAGAATAATATCTGATTTATCAGTGGGAATTTAACTAATCTCCAAATGCCCCAGATTCAAATAGGCATGTGGAGAGCTATTGGATACAGTGAACGGTTCAAAATCTCTTCTTCTTTTTTCCTTTTTTTTTTCCCATTAGTTTAAAAAGAAATGTACTAGCAATATGATGAATATTAACTACGATATTATTGGCGAAGAGTCCAAATTCCCAATATTATGATGAATATTTCCAATAATTTACTTTATTATAAAATAAAGCGTGGCATATGTTAAATTAATTACTGATGTCCTAATCATGCCGTTATGGCATTAAAGCCTTCCCACAGGGTGGTGCGTTCAATTCAACTTGATGCATGCATGCGTAATAATGTATTACCTCCTGCAGTTAGTTTATCATTTAATTTAGTTTTAAACATAAAATATTCGTTTACTTTGTTTTATCTATTTTTTAATGTAATCCTTATAATAGTTATTCATATTAAATGTTTTATTAAATAGTAGTTCTAACTAATATATACATGATTAGCAGGGATATTTTAAAAAAGAAAACAATACCTATTCATTATAAATAGCTAACTCAACAATTAAATTTATTAACTAGCTCTTATACTACGAATTCAGGCAATATATCATACATGCACGCCGCTATCATGTTAAAAATGGAATGATCATTTTATATCGTAAACAAATATTTTTATTGTGCATAATTAAATTGAATGAGTATAATTAAATTGCGGTTTATTGACTGCACGAAAAATTTAAAAAAAAAATTGACAAGACCCCTACATATTTTAAAGCGTCTCTTACATATAAGACAGCTAATTGTCGTCTCGTGGGTGACTTTCAAGGTCACGGGCACTCCCTGAACAAGGGGTGAGAAGCATTCAAAGTAAAGTGCCAAAAACAAGCAGTACAGCGAAAATTGCTTTTAAGTTCAAATTTAGTGTCTGGTAAAAAAAAAAAACAAATTTAGTGTAATAATTACTTTATTTAATTTTAAATTTAAAAATTTTAATCAGAACCACTCAGAATTAAAAAAAATGTATTCAACATGTTATAGGCATGGCCATGCAACAGGGTATTCATGGGACGGGCCTGATCTAGGCCCAGTGTTCGATCCGAATCACATCTCGGACCTCATACTACAAGATGTTAAATTTTAAAATAACCAGTACTGTAAACAGAAGGCATACCAAAAGGTTTAAATATGTGAAAAATTATCATTTCTTTGTTTTGTTTAAAGAAAAAAAATTACTCCTCTAATCTTTAATATAAGACTCATTTAACTAATTTGATTAGATTAAAAGAGTTAGGTAAGTTAGTTAATTATAAGAAAAGTGACACGTTTTTTTAAAACACCGTAATTATTTTTCTTAATACCCCCTCTCTTTCTTCTACTTGGTTATGGTTGAGGGAGTATCTATTAGGGTAATTTAAAAAAAATTAATAAATATAAGAAATAGATATTATATTTAGGACTAAAACTAATTTAAGAATTGAGTCTTATATTAAGAATCGGAATATAATTTCAAACTTGACCACTTTTTAGATTAAATTTCGCAAAAATAATGTTTTTAATATCCGATGAGATGATTTGTTGGAGCTGGACCAATCAGTGACGTCTGGGGAGTGAAAAATCAACGCAAAGAGTCTTTCCTACACAACGTATTAATGCAACGAAAGACGACCTATTCACATAAAAGGACTAAATATGAGAATTTCAAAAGTTGAGCTTCTCAAACATTCTTACTGAAGTTTCTTTCTACGATGTTCTGTACTAAAATTTTGAAGCTTACATGTAAATTCTTTAATAATCACTTGTAAATTTTATGAATGAACGAACAAGTTTGTTCTTAATACTACTTTCAGTTTTAAATATAAAAACTAATTGACTTATTTGAATAAATTAAAAAAATAAATTAAATTAATTATTTATAATAAATAGGTGTTGTTTTTCTTAAAATACCTTGTTAGAACTATTATTATTAGAATGATTACCTTAAAAAATATATATAAATATGTTTTTTTCCAGCCATGTCACTTGCACGTTTGAGGGAGGATTACGGTAGCGTCCCAATAAAAAAATTGAATTGCCAAAAAATTGATTAGGTTGAATCTATTGTACTATGTAATTTATCATTACATATTCTTCAGTTGTCAACCACCTTTAGGTAGTTAAATTCTTTTAATAGAGCCTAGTTGTAATTTTTCCTACATTTTGGAAGATAGGTATTTCTTTTACTGGGTTCTAGCCAATCAATGGGAATGATTGTGTCAACCCCCGAAAAAAAAAAAAAAAACACATACACAAACACAAAGAAAGAAGCAACTGTCCCGTTATTTTGTCATTCTATGATACCATCAGTATCGTTAGCCAAAAAAATTAATATTACTTCTAATGAAGCTGTTGCAAAAAAGAAATGCCCTGTTTCTCCTTTTTGCAGTTATTGTTGTGGTCACATTGAAACTATTGAACATTGTTTACTCTTATGTGATTGGGTACGTAGAGTTTGGTTTGCCTCACCGCTTGCTATTGTGGTGCATGAGCTAAACGTGGTTTCTTTTGATTTTTGGCTTGCTAAAATCTTGCATGAACTTAAGCAGGATGACTTTTTGAAAGCTGTGGTGGCCTATGTGTGTTGGTACATTTGGAAGGCCCGTTGTGGTTTGATTTTTGAAAACAAAAACCCAGATCTGAATTGGATCTTGACTGCTGCTTCTACTGGTGTAAATGAACTGTGGCGTGTTAAGTGCTGGAGTGAATCTCAATCGGTTTCCTCAGCTAATGAATTAGAAGATATGGTTTGGTCTCCTCCTCCTAATAGTTTAAAATTAAATGTTGATGGCTCTTTTGTAACAGGTACAAATCGTAGTGGTGTGGGCTTTGTACTGCGAGATGCTCAGGGCCAAGTGGTAGATCTATTCTGCCAAAAAGGTAGAGCACTATCAGCTTTTGAGAGTGAAGCTGAGGCGTTACATCAGGCTATCTTTCGCTATAAAGATAGAGAGTTAGGCAAGGTGGATGTGGAATCAGACTGTCTTCCTTTGGTAAAAGCAATCAAGGAAAATACTCATTGTCCTGATTGGAAAGCAAACGGGCTGGTTGCTGATTTAAAGGGCTTTTTTGCTTCCTATACAGACTTTAGCTTATCCTTTGTTCCTAGAAAGTGCAATTTGGTAGTTGATTGGCTAGCTAAATCTGGTTGTAAGGGGATGTGGTCTTTTGGTTGGGAATTGGCTCTCCCATCCCCTCTTTTGATCTTGCTTACTTCTGATAGGTCGAACTGTAGAGAAGGCATAGGATGAAACTTTGTTTCTTTGGAATTAATATACATCGTTTCTTTGACCCAAAAAAAAATTTTATTTTGATTTTGGTTGGCAACAAATCTCTAAGCATATAAAAATAATGTTAAATTCTAGAGATCAAAATCAAAATAAGATAAAACTAAAAATGATATTAAGTGTAACAGAAAACCATATCTTTTCCGGAATTATTCATTTAAGAGATAGAGTTAAAGTGACTGGGAATATCATGACGTGTCTTTTTCATTCCTCCATAGTGTTTCTAATCTAATAACCTATGTGTATATATGCCTATTCCACATGCTGATATCAATTTAGCATGCTTTGCATGCGTAATTGTATTAAGTTCTATTATTTATAAATTATAAGTCATGAGATTTTATATTTTTTTTTTATGCCATATGAGGCACGTGACGTGTTGTTTTGGTACTTCATCATGTTTAAACTAGAAAATATTTCAAACCTTATGAACTAAATCTTAAAATTCAATAAATTTCAATCTCTATCCATATTAAATGCATGTATATTTTTAGAAAAAAAATTGCTTAGAAAAAATCACAGTTCAGATAATAAATTAAAAATAAAATTATATGTTTCATAATAGGATAAAGGTGTAAAAATACCTATAAACCTTTATAAAGTGTATCTATCACCATAATCTTTTCTAAGATCCAAAAGTACTCATAAATTTACAAAATTAGAACAAAAATGACATCGTCATTAAATATGACTAAGGGTCGTTACTTTTTACGATGAAACCCATGCTGGTGTTATAAAAATACCAAAATATCTCTAATTCAGAAAAAATAAAAGACGGGGCAAATGTGCAAAAATACTCATAAGCTTTTAGCCAAAATATGTCAAATACAGTGTGTTTTTTTTACAAGCGTAAAAATACTAATAACCGTACAAATAAATTAATTCTTTAAGTTTCAACAAGAAAAGACACTCTGTTAAATTTTATCACATTATTACAGTACTAATAGTTTCATGGTTGATATATCCATTTAGTCCTTCAAGTTTATCAATTTTCAAACTAAATGTTAAAACTATTGATCTTATTAACAAAAAGAATACTCACTCAATGAATTCAAATGGCAACTTTACAATGCTACCAATGAACGGATAAATAAATTACTCATTTCAGTTTTATGAAAAAAATATTAATACAATTATTCTTTTGGACCTCTGAATTTATATCAGGCTGCTCTTAAAATCATAAAGTGTATTAATATTTGTATAAATTTTTTTTAGTCCATTAATATTTTTATATATTGAAAAATAGGTGGTTGATGTTAAAAATCAAACTAAGTTTTATTTTAAATATTGTTCAATGTAAAATTTTAAATTAAATAGTTGATGAGACTAGCAGTGTCAACATTAAGGGAATTGAAAATACAATTTATATATTTAAGAGGCTAAATTAAAAGTTGATGTAAATTTAGAAAGGGTTAATTAATCCTCAAGTCCTTATAGTTTCAACCAATTTTGAATGAGGTCCTTATAGTTTTTTTTCTTTTTATCAAGTCCTTATACTTTCATTTGTTTTTAATTAAGTCCTTGTATTTATTTTTCTTTTTATTAAATCCTTATAATTTCACTAAATTTTTAATCAGGTTCATCTAGTTTTAATTTTTATTTATTAATTAAATATAAAATTAATTAAATTAATTAATACTGAAACATAAAATATTAATAATTAAATTAAATTAATAACTATATAATAAAAGATAAGGAATATAATTAATTAATTCAGGAAAAAAATTTAGAACAATTATTTTTTTTGAAAAAAATTATTATAATAATTTATTATTTTTAAAATATTATTCTTTATAACTAATATTAAATAATAAATACTATTTTATGTTTATAGAATAGTACTATTAGAATTTATAAAATAAAGAATACAAAATTTAGGGACTTAATTAAAAATAAGGTGAATTTATAAGGACTTGATAAAAAGAAAAATAAATACAAGAACTTAATTAAAAACAGATAAAAGTATAAGGACCTGATAAAAAGAAAAAAAATTATATGGACCTTATTTAAAATTAGTTGAAACTATAAGGACTTTCAGATTAATTATCCCATTTAGAAAACCAAACATGTACACTAACCATAAAATAATTAATATTACAATAATATAATAAGATTTAACAGATTTTTTTTTGCCAAAACAAAAAGAATAAATTTATCTGCAAAATCATGAGTGCCTTTGTACCTATTAAAAAATATATGGTACTCGGTGCACTTGAACTAAAAATTTATAGATATTTTTGCACATTTGACATCTTTTTTTTTATTTTTAAGTTTAAGGGCATTTTGATAGTTTCATAATATTAAGGTGAGCTCCGCTATAATATTAGTAGCGTTATTTTTGCTCTAATTTTATAAGCTTATGAGTATTTTTACACATCTGAAAAGATTAACTTAATTATGGTTGAGGGAGTATCTATAAGAGTAATTTAGAGAAAATTAATAAGTATGAGAAATGGGTCTTATATTTAGAACCGAAACTAATTTAAAATTAGGTTCTACAACAACAACTACAAAAATTTTATTCTACTATGTGAGACTAATTATATAAATTGCATTAAGTTATTGTGGTAAATATTTTAAACTGACAAATTGGATTATAGTTATTAGAAAAAATTTCAAAGTTCTTTTAATTTTTACATAAATTACGACAAAATGGACACAAATTTTTGAAAATATAATTTTCCTGAATCATTGAATCTCATTATACCTCTCATGGAATCTAAAATCTAATAACAAGTTTTCTGATTTTTTATGATGACTAGATATATTTCCTTGTATCATCTAAAATCTGATCTGAATAATATTGTTTATAATTATCACTCCATTTATGGTTAAAAATATATGATATTATTCATATTATTAAATTAATATTCTAATGATAGCAAAAAAGAGGAAGTGTCATATTTGATCGTTTTTGGAATCAGCGTCTTTCAACTGTCAACATTACAGCCATTTTTCGTATCTTGAGAAAAGGGATCTACTTTTTCTATCCATTTATATTGATATTCAAATATGATATATAAAAGAGATAATTAATCTGAAAGTCCTTATAGTTTCAACTAATTTTAAATAAGGTCTTTATAATTTTTTTTCTTTTTATCAGGTCCTTATACTTTTATCTGTTTTTAATTAAGTCCTTGTATTTATTTTTCTTTTTATCAACTCCTTATAAATTCACTTTATTTTTAATTAAGTCTCTAAATTTTTTATTCTTTATTTTATAAATTCTAATAGTACTATTCTATAAACATAAAATAGTATTTATTATTTAATATTAGTTATAAAGAATAATATTTTAAAAATAATAAATTATTATAATAATTTTTTTCAAAAAAAAATAATTGTTCTAAATTTTTTTCCTGAATTAATTAATTATATTCCTTATCTTTTATTATATAGTTATTAATTTAATTTAATTATTAATATTTTATGTTTCAGTATTAATTAATTTAATTAATTTTATATTTAATTAATAAATAAAAATTAAAACTAGATGAACCTGATTAAAAATTTAGTGAAATTATAAGGACTTAATAAAAAGAAAAATAAATACGAAGACTTAATTAAAAACAAATGAAAGTATAAAGACTTGATAAAAAGAAAAAAAACTATAAGGACCTCATTCAAAATTGGTTGAAACTATAAGGACTTGAGGATTAATTAACCCTATATAAAATTGATAACAAATATTTGCCTTCTTTTTTTATTTGCCAACAAAACAAATAATTCCTTTACTTTTAATATAAAAGCTATTTTACTAATTTAAATAGATTAAAATTTTTTATTAAATTAATTATTTATAATAATTAAGTGTTATTTTTTTTAAAATACTCTTATTAATCACATATCAAGTAACGTTATTATTTAATTGAACTTTTAACATGTATAACTGCCGTAAAGTATAGAATCTACTTAAAAAAAAATATAAAATACAGAATAAATGAATTAGAATTTTATATTTAAAATTAAATTAAAAATTAAACTAATTTTTATATTAAAGAATGGAGCAGTTGGTATTTACTATATGAGATTAGTGATAATGCAATTGATTTTTCACATTTAACGCGATGTATCTAGATCCAGTGAAGATTCTAATTTAGTTAAAAATTTTAAAAATTATTAACAGTAACGCCAGCCAGAGACACACCGCTAAAGATAATGACGCCAAATTCGGAACACAGGAAAAATAAAAATGAAAGAGAAATTGGCTTCGTCAGGCATTATTGGCCGTTCGATCAGGCGTCCACTCTCTCCGAGGCCTTCTATATATAGGCACGCGGCCGGGAGCAGCTGAAGTCATATGCATCGAGCTTTAACGCAGTGTGAGAGGGAAAACGGAAATTCTGATAGAGAGGGAGAGAGAGCGGAGAGAGAGGAGGCGGAGCAGAGACGATGGTGGGGCGCGACATAGACGATCTTCCAAAGAACGCGGCGAACTACACAGCCTTGACGCCGTTGTGGTTTCTAGAAAGAGCAGCTCAGGTGCATCCCACCAGAAGATCGGTTATCCATGGATCCCTCCACTATACCTGGCTTCAGACTTACCAGCGTTGCCGCCGATTGGCCTCTGCTCTTTCTCTCCGTTCCATCGGTGTCGGCTCTACGGTATTTCTCTGTCACCTTCAACCTTCGTTTTTCTTCGTTCTATGATAAGATCCCATCACCCCGATTTTACAGCAGCAAACGATGGAAACGCAGGAGTTTATCTGAATTAACTTGATTTTTAAGAGTAAATGAATCTTTTAGTTCCTGGGTACTTCTCTTTCATTATAAATATAAATATTGGAGGCGGAAGTATGATAATAAGGCTCTATGGCTGTAGGCCTAGCCCCCCAGTGTCTGGGTTATTTTTGTGGTGGGAGATTCGAATTTGGATCTCCCAGGGTCCATTTTTTCGCTCTGTCGTATTCTCTCTCTCTTTTTACAAAAAAGAACTTTTTTAATAAGTTATTAAAAAAATAAAATAAAATATTTAATTTATTTAGAAATTAATAAGGTCAATTGCTTTTACTTTATTAAATATATGCTATACTAATTATATTATATAATTATATAAAGAATTTCTGTCGACGTTAATTTTTTTGTATATTAGTTCTCATTTTTGGGTGCATAGAAATGTTATTGAATTGTAAGAGAGTGGGTTTAAATTCTTAAAATCGATTAGCCGTTCTTGCAGAATTATGGCGCTTTTGAATTGCTGGAAATTGACTTTTTTCCGGCTTATGGAACGATAACATTATTTTTATGATGAAGAGTTGAGAGCTGTTGCTGACGATGTTTATTATAATCTTTAATGCACATAATTTGATTTTTTGTAAATTTAAGATTTGTATTTGTTGGTGAGAAAATTCAAGAAGCTTTTGAATATGCCATACAAAGTTCTATCTTTACGGAAAACATACACAAAAGATTCCACCTCTAGTTTAGGCCGAACGAATCATTCATAAAGTATATTTAAATCACCCCGATGTTTTTTTAGCTGTTGCGACTTATGCCTTTCCTACTAGAGATGAACAAATATGACTGCAGATTTTGTTTTATTCTGGAATGGATTCGACTAGAGACCATCCAAATTCAATGATGGCCGTATAGCGATTCCTTTCCGGACGAAAATGAGTTATGGGTGTTTTCATCATCTGACTGAAATGGAATGGCTTCGTTGTAGCTCTACAATTCATTGTTAATTTCAGAGTTCCTCATAATTCACGATTAGAACCTAATCTAGCCTCTTCTTTGGATAAGACTGCCAAATCTTTATCGAGCTAGATTAAATTAAGCAAGACTTGGTTTTCGCTGACTCAGGTTTGTTACGTAAGCTTGTGAAATTTCCTGGCATCGTGTCATCTCATTAATTAAAGTAAAATAGATAAGCTTACGACTTTTCAATTTTATTTTATTTTATGACAAAATATGCAATTCGATGGTCAGAGGTAGGCGAAAGTATATAGAAGCAGAGATTAGAATTCTTCCGTTGTATGATGAATATAAATAAAATCACGACCATTTACTAATTGGTCGCCTTTATGAATGTCGGTGTGTGATTAAAATCGCTCCCATAAAGGAATTGATGTGCCAAAAAATTTGCAGTGGTTCTACTTGGAGACCTGTTCCCGACGATTTAATGAAAAGATCTTGCTCAAATCCTTTGGGGCTTCTTTCTAGTCTTTTCCCCGTGTTAAACTTTCAATACGATGGCCTTGTTACTCTGTCATGTTGTACTAGAGTGTGTTCACTATTGAAGTAATTTTCTTCTCCTGCCAACAGGTAGCAGTTATTGCACCTAACATTCCTGCCCTTTATGAAGCTCATTTTGGAATTCCTATGGCAGGAGCTGTGCTGAATACTGTTAACATTCGACTAAATGCATCAACCATAGCTTTTCTTCTTGGTCATTCAACTGCCGCAGTTGTAATGGTGGATCAAGAGTTCTTTTCCTTGGCAGAGGAAGCTTTGAAAATCTGGTCCGAGAAAAGCGAAAATTTTAAGCCTCCAATCTTAATAGTCATTGGTGATGAAAATTGTGATCCTAAGGCATTACGGTATGCTTTGGCGAAAGGTGCCATTGACTATGAGAAATTTCTAGAAAGTGGTGACCCTGAATTTGCTTGGAAACCACCAGAAGATGAGTGGCAGAGCATTGCTCTGGGTTATACATCTGGAACTACTGCTAGTCCTAAGGGTGTGGTATTACATCACCGAGGGGCGTATGTCATGTCTCTAAGTGGAGCTCTCATTTGGGGGATGAACGAAGGAGCTGTCTATCTATGGACACTACCTATGTTTCATTGCAATGGTTGGTGCTACACTTGGACACTTGCCGCTCTTTGTGGGACTAACATATGCCTTCGCCAGGTATATCAATGGATTTGTTCTTGTTCTGCATTCTGTTGAGAGTCTCAACAAGTTGTCTTGTCATCCTTGTGAACATGCCTGACATGCCGTGTTTGTCTTTTCTATTTCTAGCTTTAATTTTGGCACTATTGTCAATATTGGCCTTGATATTTTGCTTGGAGTTACAGAACACTACTTCTGTATTGGTCGTTTTGGTTTGTTCAGTAGGTGACAAGTGATAGCATGCTTATTTTAAAACAAGGTAGATAGAATCTTTTGTTATATTTCAAATGACCTGTTCTTTGTTTGCTGTGAGAAGCTGAAGTCTTTATGCATGATTCACTTGTTAGTTAATGCATACTATAATATCCTTGTTGAGATCCATTCTCTTTACCTAATACCTACTTTGATAACTCAATTATTTTCCTTCAACTGAATGCTTTTTATACAGGTTACTGCAAGGGCAGTATATGAAGCCATTGCCAAGTACAAAGTGACACATTTTTGTGCAGCACCAGTGGTACTGAACTCAATAGTTAACGCCCGGCCTGAGGAAGCCATTCTTCCTCTTCCCCATGTTGTGCATGTGAATACAGCAGGGGCTGCTCCTCCTCCTTCTGTTCTTTCTGCCATGACACAACGAGGATTTCGCGTCACTCACACTTATGGTCTCTCAGAAACCTATGGCCCCTCCACAGTATGTGTCTGGAAGCCTGAGTGGGAATCTCTTCCCCCTGAAACCCAAGCCCGGCTCCATGCAAGGCAAGGCGTTCGCTACCTTGCTTTAGAAGGTCTTGATGTCATAAACCCGAAAACCATGCAACCTGTTCCTGCTAATGGAACTACCATCGGAGAGATTATGATGCGTGGTAATGCTGTGATGAAAGGCTACTTAAAGAACCCAAAAGCAAACGAAGAAGCCTTTGCAAACGGATGGTTCCACTCTGGAGATCTTGCTGTGAAACACCCTGATGGATATATGGAAATCAAAGACAGATCAAAGGACATAATCATCTCTGGGGCTGAAAATATCAGTAGTGTTGAGATCGAGAATACTCTGTACGCTCACCCTGCAGTACTGGAGGCTTCAGTGGTTGCAAGGCCAGATGAGAAATGGGGTGAGTCTCCTTGCGCCTTTGTGACATTAAAGCCAGGTGTGGATGGTTCTAATGAGCAACGTCTTGCTGACGATATAATGAAGTTCTGTAGAGAAAAGATGCCTGCTTATTGGATACCCAAGTCGGTGTTTTTTGGACCATTGCCAAAGACAGCCACTGGGAAGATACAGAAGCATATATTGAGGGCCAGGGCAAAGGAGATGGGTCCCGTCAAGTTGAGCAAGTTGTAATTTTATTTGCTAATAATTGTAGTGCCTAGTCTAAATGCTTGCTTTATATAAAGTTGCTTTCGTTATTGCACTGTTTTGAGTAAAGCTTGCGCTGTACTCCCGTGTTTATATTTAACAAGAGGTTAATCCTTCATCGGAAATTCAGGTTAAGTCAGGCTTCCTTGTCGTAATCATTTCATGGCAATTGGTGATTGTTTGTCTGGTCACGGGTCCATTCATTTGTCGGGGTGCGTGTGTGTTTTCATATTTAAAATTTTTATTTTTTAAGTAAAATTTCAAATCTAGCCAACGAAGATGGATTCAAGTGGCTAATGGCTGTCCTTTGGTGGGCTAACGAGTTAGACGCATGCTTGGTCTCCTAAACATTGGGCTTGGCCCCATGAACCTAGTTCAATAAAGATTGATGGATACTCAAAACCTTTTTCTGCTGCAAAACATAAAAAATTTTATCAGCAAATGAAGATGTTTGAATTATTTGAGTTTAAAATATTTTAATTTGTGAAAATTAATAAAAAAGATATGTTTTTTAGGATGTAGTCATGATATGAATTTTATAATCATATATACAAGGAAAAATCCCTTAAAATAATCCAAATTATTATTTAGGTCATTAAATTTGTCAAATCCTTAATAAGCTCATAAGACCCAAAGAGGATTCTAAAATTTTATAAAATGACTTTGATGCCCATTTAATTAGAAATCAAAGGAAAATTAATACAATTTTGAAAATCAATACGTTACATTTCGTAGTTAATATGTTTTAATTCTAAATTAATAATTTTTTATCTCCAAAACACACTTGCAATAAATTTTTGAATAAAAACTGTCATGATACAATTTTAAATGTTAATAACATGTTTTAATTCTAAATTAATAACTTGAAAATAATAAAAAATTCTTATTCTTCTGGGTTTCTACGGGTATTAGAGTTATTTCATAAAATTTTAAAATCCCTTTTTGAGTCATGTGACCTGATTATAAATTTGATAAATTCAATAATCTAAATAAAAATTTAGGTTATTTAAGTGTCTCTTTTTTTAAAAAAATTCTATAGATAATTTGATGTATTTAAATATAATACATGTAATGGAGTGTGAAGGGAATCAAGGCGCTTCAGCCCAGACACACAATTTTTCCTCATCGTAGGTTTGGTGTTGGGTTTGTTACAGAAGAGTTTGTTCGCAGAAAGTACATTCGTTGAATTGAAATTGGATTAAAAATTTTCAATCCTAAATATAAATTCCACTTTATAATATCAATTACACTGCAAAAAAATTATTATATTTAAGATTAGATTGTAATACAAAATAAATATTATATTTAGGACTGATGGTGGTAATTATTGTAGCGGGTTTTATATTTAGATCAAACAAATTTCCTTAAGATACTTATTTTTAATCAGTTCCAGGTATATGAATTTTTATGTGTTATTTATTTTATAATGAAATCTTATTATCAAATTTATTATTGTTTTAGAGCTTACTTAGTTTAATTTAATTGGATAAAAGCATATTGAATATACAGAACAAAGTATTTCAATATTCTCTTCTTTTTTTTTTGGAAGGGTTAGTTTAATAAACTGAAAGTTTGTTTTAATCAGAATTGCTTTTAAATGTATAACTATTAAAAAGGATATGGGCGTAATTATATGAAACTTTTATCATGTAAAATTTGAATTTTTTAAAAATATATAAAAACATAAAATTTGATGTATTGAATACTATATAATAAAAAAATATATAAATCATGTTCCTTGTTAAAAATTAATTATTTGTGGAAAAAAATTGCGTTATTAACTTTTCAATTGAAGAAACAGGCTTTTGGGACAAGCTTGTAAAACCCAAGCAAACTTTTAGTTAGTGTTGGTTGTGGAAATGGACTTTTGACGTTTAAAAATTGAAACCAATGGCCCTCTTAATTTTCAGCCGCATTTCTTTTTTCAGACAAAACTTGGTTAAGAGGCTCCAAACAAACAGTCTGCGTGATAACAACAGTCCAACGCTCAGTTTCCATTTTGCAAGCGGTCAAATGATTACCTACAGAAAAGAAAAGCCTTTTTTTTTTTTTAAGAAAATAAAAGAAAATTTAAATTGGCATCAAACATTAATAAACCTCAAGCTTAATACAGTAAAGTGAAAAGTCAATTTCTTGTATGGCTAGGAGAGGCAACAAATTAAAATAAAGCAAGTTGTTGCTTACATCCAAAAAACACCATTAAAATTACATAATTGGGTAAAAAAGAAGAAGAATCATTGAATTTGAGTTTTGCACTGTTAATCTTGCTTTGGGTTGGTGATTAGAGTAATGACGAGGTGTAACATCTAGAAGGTCAGGCGCTTTGATGCTGAAAGTGAAAGTGGCGTACCAGAAAGTGAAACAACCTACGTAACCTCTCTTCCAATGAAGGCTCACGCTTCCACCCTAACCATACACTTCCTGATTCTTAATATAAAAGTTAAATAATATTATATAAATTTTTTAAAAATAATCTAATTAGTTATTTATTAAAAATATATGTTGATTTTTTAAAAATTTATACTTTTAATCATTTGCATTAGAACTATTTGTTGATGGAAATTTTCTTAACATATGGAATCAGTATAAATAATTTGGAGAAAAAATTATAAATTTATGAGATAGAATAGATCGAAATCTTATATTTAATATCACAATCAACATCCTAACTAGCTGTTAGATTTGCGGGGAAGTATTTCTTCATATGTGTGATTTGACCCAACTCTTTCAAACAGATTCGTTAATTGCTTGCAATTTTGGTTTTCAATTTTTCATTCTTCCAACTACTTTGTAGTTAATACCATCCATGGATCCAACTCCGGCACAGCTCAATAGCTGTTTCATCCTTCAATTTTTAATACCTTTCTCAGTGGTTAAATAAAATAAAAAGGTAAGTTAATACTTTAATAAAATGAATAATAACCAATTTAGAATTTCAATAATCGAGATGATTTCTTAATTATCTTGTTGCCCCAAAAAATTTCTTATCTTAATTGGATAAAATTACATTCACTTGAAATGGTAGTTGAAATAGAATGTGATAAAAGTCCATATGAAGTTTTGAACTTGTTCAAGTATCATTTTCTTTCAACACTATTATGTGGCCTACTTTGTAATGAAATAATCATTTCGAGTGTGGTTTAAATCAAAAGATGTTAGCTTTGGGCAAATCAATTAAGGAAAATTTAGTTTTTAAATAATCAAAGAACGACTTTTTATGTAATTAATGATTTTAGTATAAGAGACTCCTATTGAGTTTATCTCGTCCACATATTTCTGGTAGAAGAAAAATATCTTTTCATAACTCGTGGAATAATCTTCTTTTGCAAAATTTACAGAATTAAAAAAAATTAAGACACACAGTCGCACAGACACATATGAGACTTTTTCTTCCAATTATAAAAAATAAATCAAGAACTTGGAGAATTCTATTTCTCACACCCGAAGGTCGGGCAGTTTTTGCAGATAAGCCGGTGAAGTGTGAACCAAAAAAAGTAGGATACCTTTGTAGCTTCATAAATAATAAACCATCCTTCCGCTAAATTAAATTAAATTAATTAAGAAAAAGGAAAAGAAGCAAAGTTAGAGTATTTGTTGGAGGCTGGGCAAAACGACCTGTGAACGTCACTGTCGTTTAAGTATAAGAATGTTATGTTGTGGCTGATGGGCAAAGCCCATAATCACAAGAGCATGCCCCAGTTTGTTGCATCTAAAGAGCAGCTTGGTATCTTTCTTTCTTTAGTTCTCATCCATTCAACACTCTATCTCTAAATAGTGAATTTATTTTTTTCATACATTATGGTGAGTTAGGTATGTTTTAAAAATACATAATATATTGAGAATTTTTGTTACACATAAAGCGTGTCTTCTCATCATATATCATATTTCAGTCTGTTAGTTTTACTAAAATAACCCACTTCAATTATATACTTACATTAGAAACCATATATATTTGATTGCATATGTTAAAAGAGTCTATGGGTATGTTTGGGATCACGATGAAGGCCTCCAAACTGATTTCTCTACTGGTAAAAACTGAAAAAAGTAACTTTTTACCTAAAAGAGATGTTTGGATTCGACGTGAAAATAAATGGACTTGTACCGGAAACTGATTTTTTTTCAAAAACTCCTGCCTTCAGCTTCTCCGCTGCTGTTGCTCAAAAATAGCTTCTCTACTACACATTTTGTGGGGCCCATGAGTGAGGGAGGAGAGAGAATGCATGATGTGAGTTCTTTTTTTTTAATCCGGCCAATTGGTTTTTAATTTTAAAAAAATTATTTTTTGAATAATAAAATCATTTTAAAAAATAAATTTATTATTTTTTAAAAGATAACTATTTTTATTTTTATAATTTTAATTTTAATTTTTCTCTGACAATTATCACATTATAAACATATAATATAAATATATACTATTTAATAAATTTTATGTCCTTTTCAGTCATTTTATATCTAAACTTACTTTTTTATTAATTATCCAAACAAGTTTTAACTTCTTAAACTGATTTTTTTTACAAAAACCAATCCAAACATAAATCACATTATACTACCTAACTTTTACCTAATCTCACTTTTGTAAAAGTCAAATTGAAAAAAAGTAACTTCTTCCACCGCTAATCCAAACATACCTTATATCATTAAAATAACCGATTACAAACTTTTCAACTAGTTTTTATATTTAATGTGAGAGAAAATTGTAAATTAAAAAATATTGTTATTTTATTCCTTCTTATTACACATCTTAAAAGTGTTTATATCACAGGATAGTTTCAGTGTAAACAACATAAGAGAGTAGTTCAGAGAAACCAAAGAAGATATTTTAGAAAAACCAATATATTTTTAATAAATAACTAATTTAACTAGTTCTTTTAATCTATCTAAACTAATTAAGTAGATATTACATTAAGCATATGACGTAATAAATTCTTATATTAGAATGATTGAGATTGAAGGTGACGTGTAGGGATAGGCATGCATGAGCCAGTTGCCGGCAAAAAAAGTTGGAGTTGATCGATTACACTTGAGGTAACCAAAATAGATAGTAAGCTTACGATCCAAAGTTATGGTATTACAGATAGGATTTGTGGTGTGGGTCCATTTCTTCTATCCTCCTCTTTCCCCCTCCATCTTCGTTTTCCCGCTTACCCTCTCCACATCATCAATCTCTATCCTCTCTCTCTCTCTCTCTCTCTAAATACGCACAGAGAGAAGAGAGATCCGAGTCAGAGAAGTGGTGCTTGAAGGCTATGTCACACTCAAAGTAGATAGCTTCCAGGTTGGCATTCCCACAAGATATCATATTCCTTCGTGTAAATTCAATCCCTCTGATATTCTCTTTATTTAATTAATCATCAACGCACACCAACGTACGTACGTTATCACAGTTTGCGCCATCTTAATTAAACTGACATGCATAGTTAAAATTAACACAGCTCTCACCGTTTCATGACTTTGAACTTCTATTTGAGAGCTCCAATTCTGAAGTTTTATTTGGTGAGTTATCCTTTTTGTAGAAGCTGGATTTCTTAAGTTAGTTTATTGATTGCGATTTAGGTGAACCCGCTGCCTCTATGTATCAATCTTCACTCTGTTCAATAGATATTTCAGACACCGGCCTCCAATGGCTTATTTTCACCCCATAATTAAAAGAAAAAGCCAAAAAAAGGAAATATTTCTTATATATAATTTGGGGGCATCATCTGGCAAATCAGTTATAAACTATCGTGTATATATGAAGATGGCAATTCAATTCGGGCAAGCAAAAAAGGAGATCCCAAACTTTCAACAACTAGTTAATAATTAATGAAACCGTATTAATTAGGAATCAAATCGATGAGCTTATGTACTTATTGTCCCCTTACAGTGCCCGTTCCGTCGGTTAAATATAGTGTAAGAACTTATGTCCGATGTTGAGTCAATATACAATCTGTTACATTGTCTCTGTGAATTCTGTTAAATGACACAAGGCCCCACAGACACATCAACCAAACAGGGCGACCTACTAGTTTGATCCTCCAACGAAGTACAACACCGACATCCTTAACTAAATTTTCATATCTACATCTATATCTTCATATAGAAACATTTTTTTAACTAAATTTATTTCACTCAAAGGTTAATGGTCGGTTAATTAATTAATTTGGGCTATTCGTTATATGATGTGATGAGAGTTTGGAATATTTGATTCATTGTACCGTTTAAGGATAAACTTGGCTTCAAATCATACGTCAATATGTTAATTTTTAAAGAATCAATATGATTTGAGGCTGATCTTATTGATTTTAAGGTACGTCACATGTATAAAAAGGGTTCTATGATATTAATCAGTGCTTGTGCTGACGATGCTTCAAGTTGAAGTTTGTCCCATGAAATTGGTTGGTGCTCCTTTCGTTATGCCCAAATTTGTCCTCATTTACCCAATTATTCCTTCATCATTGGTGCTTAACTAAAAATTGAAGGTTAACCTTTTAGAAGCCACAAAAAAGGTGCCTATTCATCCGGTTGGAGGAAATGCCAGGTAAATTAAAGGACGTATAATAATCAGCTGTGTTTAAAAAATGATGAAAACAAAAGGGCAAAAAAAACAAAACTTCGTCTATTGACGTTGTACTTACTGATCCAATAACTAATTAGAAGGTCCCATCCCAAAATATTCCATTAATTTTCAACTCATTCCTTCCAATTATTGTGATTAATCACTAGAAAGGGGGAATATAATACCTATTTCTTGCTAATTTTATATAAGTAACAGAATTTTCGTTAGAACTAATATAATAAGTCCAAATTTTTATAATCATCACTCATAAATTAATATATGATCTTGTACTAAAGAAGGCTTTAATTTGCACCCTATAATACTGGGGATTTTGCGAAAGGGAAACCACCGCAGGCTTTTAGTCATTCTCCCTAAAAACGTTGAAACACACGCTTTATCTCCCCATCATACTCTGTTTTGCATATAGTTAAATTTATATATATATTGATATCTGAATTTTTTTATTTATTAATTTTTTTGTCAAAAGTATAACTCAATTAAATTATGAAAAATACATGTTTGTGCCTAGAAATATCTAAAAAAATCTCATGCTTTTCTTTGAGAGAAAACACTGTATACCAGTCTGAATTATATATGGTTTATTAATTTTACATAACGTAAAATCCCGTAGAATTTAGCGTGAGAAAAAATATTTTAAAAAAGTTGAATAGTAAAGTTTAAAACAGAGAGGAGGAGAAGGTGAATTTCCCGCAAACTTTTAGATTTATTTCATTTTTTTAAACTCTATATATGTTAGAGCTTCACAATAAATCCTTATAAAAAATCACAATAAATTAAATTTAGACGATTTTTACATGTGGAACAAATATTAGACCAGACCAGATTACGTGGTATTATGTACTCTGGTCTTGACAATGTTTATGAGAAACACAAGAAAAATCAAACCATTGCGTATACTCGTCTAACAATTTCGTGATTTTAATCATACCCTGTCTCTCTCGTTGCTGTCACTAAAATAAATAAATAAATATATATATTGGAATTGCGTAGCACTAATTTATTCTGAAATATTTCTTATAGCACATGAAAAGATATAGAAAATGGATATTATGCTTTTGCCACCCTTATCCAGTCATGTATTTGTGTTTATCTTATTTCGTCTCCTTTCTCAATCAAAGCTTGTGGACCCTTTTAAAGCAAGGTTGGCTTAGATTCTTTTGAATAAATAATCATGTACATGTATTTGTCCATACAATACAACAAAAATATAATTTTTTTATCTTCATTCTTTTTTTGAGCTACGCAAACAAAAATAACCTTGACAGAAGAAACAAAGCAAAGAAAAAGAAAGAAAAATTATGGCTAATATTTATATATATATATAATCAAAACTTGTATAGACTATTGGGTCAGTCAAATAATTTTTGTGTGTATTAGTCAATTCAAGTTACGTCATGTACGAAATTAATTGCTTGGATCAATATTGGTAAACACCAATAAAAAGTAAATTTTTTCTTGGGCGTCGAAAGTCTCTGTATTTGGTGAGGGGGAACTCTCAGAAATCGTCAAATATTTGGACTTAATTGGCTCTTTCACTTCATTTTTATTCTCCTCCTAATTAATAATACAACTTCATGAGTTTTACCCTAATTATAATAAAGAGAGAATACGGACGAATGAAGAAATATTATTTACAGGACCAATAGCAACCTGTGATAATTATAATATAAACGAAACGCTTCACGTCAACACAAAATTAATTAAAGAGCATCTTGGGTTGAATAGTATATAATTTTCAATAAGCCGCACATGACTCGGCCAGCTGTTCTATATGGAAAATATCATTCCAAACCTTTGTATTTGGTCCTTCTGTTTTGTTTCTTTTTAACAGATATATGATTCACAATAATATTAGGTATTATAGGTAGCTCTCGCCAGTTTTCAGATCAGCTATGGCACTAAATTATTAAAAATTTAGATCACGGGTAATAAAGTAACCCTAGCTAGTTATAAATTTCAATATACAGCACCCCCGTAATTCAACGTTTAATTAACTGATGATGATGAAAACAGGAAAGTAAAACAGAAGAAGATATGAAACTTTTGGAGTCTAACACCAAACAAGGTCGAGGAATCTAATTAAGAACATTAATGGTAGCTTTAGTTGTAACATAATAAATACAGAGAATACTATTTTATCGAGTGATTCGTGTTTAGTAGTTTTGTTTCAGACGTTAACTTTGGGACGACTCTAGCTAATTTAAAAGGTTCTTTAAATATCTTAAGTAACCGCAAGAAAACAACCAGTAGCATGGGTAGGAGTGGCTCGAACCATATCTAACCCACTAAGCCTAACTGCGTCTGACACTGATAAACTCACTCCAAAAGTAAATAACACAACAATAATTAATTATAACATCTATATCTGAGTTTGGGATTTTAGTTTCTGAGTCGTTGTAGAACTCCATCGACGTGGAAATCCAATCATGAATTGAACTCCCCTCTTTCTCTCTAAAATATTCTATCTCTACCCAAACCCAACCAAACTCTTCTGCAAGACGCAACTTTCATATCTGCCTGTACATATCTATATATATAGCCATAGCCACCACCATATACTTCAATGCTCTCTATCTCACTCTCCTTCCTTTTGATTCCTTTGGGTCTCATTTTATGAGTATGGCCAATAACAATAAGAGCCGTTTCTTCTTCTTCTTCCTGGTTCTGGTTCTGTGGTGTGTGTCGTCGTTTGGGTTGGGGAGGGTTCCGTTTGCATGCGACCCGAAGAATGGGTTGACGAGGAGCTTGAAGTTTTGCAGGACGAATGTGCCGATTCATGTGAGGGTTCAGGACCTGATCGGAAGGCTGACATTGCCGGAGAAGATAAGGCTGGTGGTGAATAATGCGATTGCGGTGCCGAGACTGGGTATTCAAGGGTATGAGTGGTGGTCGGAGGCGCTTCACGGCGTCTCTAATGTGGGTCCCGGAACCAAGTTCGGTGGGGCCTTCCCTGGCGCCACTAGCTTCCCTCAGGTCATCACCACCGCTGCTTCCTTCAACCAATCTCTCTGGCGCGAAATCGGACGGGTAACATTTCTCTCATTGGCTGCTCCATCTTCTCTTCTTCTTCTTCTTCTTTTTTCGCCCGTGAACTCCAAATTTCGTCCTTTTATTTTTTCCAACCATATATAGATAACTTATTAATTATCTGTTCATAAATATACATCATAATCCAATTGAATACATACACCAGCTAACAACAGCTTTAATTTTCTTTCATTATATATATTTCATTCAACTTTAAATCTGATCTCAATGATTAAAATTTTCATGATTAAATTATTAATTTAAGAATTTTATTTTTTTAATATTTTGTTAAATATTTGACTATTCTTACTTCATTTTCCTTTTTTTTTTTGGTTTCTTTTTATCGGACACAACAATAAAAATCAGTGAAATTAATTATAGCTAGAGGTCAAACATATAGTATCATGCACATAGTGCTAATTATTAGGGTTGTACTCCTCCGGTCCTTAATATAAGACCCATTTAACTAATTTGATTAGATTAAGGAAGTTAGGTAAATTAGTTAATTATAAGAAAAGTGACACATTTTTCCTAAAACACCATAATCATCTTTCTTAATACCCCCTCTCATTCTTTTACTTGATTATGGTTGAGGAAGTATCCATAAAGGTAATTTAGAGAAAATTGATAAACATGAGAAAGGGGTCTTATATTTAGAACCAAAACTAATACAAGAATTGGGTCCTATATTAAAGACCGGAGGAGTATTAAATTTAAACATGAAGCCTAACTACCAAGCTAGGGATATAAATTTTATTTGTAGTGTAATTTTTAAACCTTTGATGACTGAATATGAGGGCTAAAAGTAACTCTGATGAAGAATATGGGTGAAAATGAAATAAAAAGAGAGGATGGTTAATTTAATACTTGGTTCCATCCCATCCCCATGTGATGAGACGTTGAAAGGCCATCAAACAAACATAAAAATAACGAAGAAAACGACACAACAAAGTATGGGATGGTTGGTCTTCGCTCGTGTGTTTACAGTACACTCACTCGTTCTTGTCTTCAATTTCTTTCCTGGGTTTTGGTCACTCGTGACATCAATTCAATTATTATATGATTGATCAAAGTCTAAGATTGATAGTTTCTCTTGGATTATCTGCTTATCCTAATTTAGATTCTTATTCTAAATGATTATTACTTATATTTTCAATAACAGGAATATTAAATGAAGAGTAAAACTAAGAAAAATAATTCTTACATAATATTTGTATTTTTTCATCTCCGTGTTTTTTTCCCTAATGAGAACAACTAACTAGTGGGGGCGACAGAAGTGTATTATTCTTATTTCTTAATTTTATTACAGAGTGGGCGATACAGACAAGGTTCCCCGGTGTTTTATTAATCATCATTTATTAGCAAAGTATTAAAATAAATCACGTCATGTGCGACCAACCAAGGTGTTGAAGTTTGAGCTGAAGATTCTGACGTGAATAATTTAAACATCTCCAGATAGTTAATTATCATTTAAATCATATCTCTGACCAGGCACTTCAACTATAACACTGTAGACATTTTTATACACCCTCGATTTATTAAAGAAAAAAAACCATTTTTATATTTATTCAAAAGTGAAGTCTATCAAAAAGTGAGGAATCGTTGATTTGATATAACCTTTTTTTATTTCCACATTTTAGTATTAATTACCTCTGGGAAAGTCCTCAGGTTGCCGACTTAGATATATGGCTAGCCCAACTTGCAACAGCGTTTGAATTAGGTGGTTATATTTCAAGAAGTTTACGTCAGGCCATCAATAACATCAGGAATCCTCTTCTTTTTTTTTTTTTTTCGTGCATGCATATAATTAGTGTTATTGAAAATATATAGACATCTTTCTCCAATAAAGTGAAGTGTGCATATGTTATGTGTCTGCGTCTCTCTTAAAGGCCACCGTTTGGTTGCTTTTGCTTCAAATGAGCCACAACCACTAATAACCTAATCAGCTTCAAATGAGGTGTGCGTAATTATGATGGGCCAATCACAGTCCTTCTTTCTTCTTCAAAAGAATAAATAAATATCGGAGAAACGTCAATATAGATTCTGTTGGGAAGAGATATTATTGAGACAACGCTTTCACATTAGCAACCACACAAGCTAGATTTTTTTCCAATATTTTCTTTGCAAAATATTTTGGGAGTTTGGGCAAACGACAATGGAAGAAAAGGTTGAGTTGACGAAGACAATATGTGATGATGGGTGCAGGTAGTGTCAGATGAGGCGAGGGCAATGTACAATGGAGGGATGGCCGGTTTGACATACTGGAGCCCTAATGTGAACATATTCCGAGACCCACGGTGGGGCCGCGGCCAAGAGACTCCCGGCGAGGACCCCATCGTGGCCTCCAAGTACGCCGCCAACTATGTCCGGGGACTCCAAGGCGACGGCGCCGGCAACCGCCTGAAGGTTGCCGCCTGCTGCAAGCACTACACCGCCTATGATCTCGATAACTGGAAAGGCATTGACCGCTTCCACTTCAACGCCAAGGTATGTTTATGTATCTAACTATTGATGCACGCCCCGCGTCTCAAGCCAAGACAAGATTTTTTTTAATTTTATTTTCTAAAATTATTCTTTCTGATAAAATTAATACAAATATATGTAAAAGAAAAGAAAAGCGTGTTTGTATCATTTAATATTTTTTCCCCTTATGACACCGGACAAATGCGCAAGTTGTTGAAAGGGGAGTTGGGCCACGAAAACTTTTTGAGTAATTGACAGTGTCGTTTTGTGGATATTTGATGGCTAAGTAGGGATGCCGTCTGCTTGAAAACGTTGATAAAGTTTATTAGCTTTGATTTTTGGGGATATGGTGAAGCACAAGTTGGGGGGGGGGGCAAGGGACGTTGAACCATGGTCCCGATGTTTATATTAATTATGGTAACGTAGAGAGTGGGGTTGTGTGTGATGTGATGCAGGTGAGCAAGCAAGACCTGGCGGATACATACGACGTGCCGTTTAGAGCATGTGTCGTGGACGGCGGAGTGGCCAGTGTGATGTGCTCCTACAATCAGGTGAACGGGAAGCCCACTTGCGCCGATCCTGACCTCCTACGCAACACCATCCGCGGCCAGTGGAAGCTCAATGGGTCAGCCCAATCCCTACTCCCTCTTTTTATTATTCCAAATTTTAGTAATATATTAATTTTTAAAAAAATGTAAGAATAAGTTTAGAAATGACATTAGTTATGGGATATGGTTGACTTGGATTTGCTTTGGTGATCAGGTACATAGTGTCCGATTGTGATTCAGTTGGGGTTATGTATAACACTCAACACTACACGCAAACGCCCGAGGAGGCCGCTGCTGACGCCATCAAAGCGGGCTTGGACTTGGATTGTGGGCCTTTCCTGGCACTTCATGCAGCAGATGCCATCAAATTGGGCCGCATCTCAGAGAACGATCTCAACCTCGCCTTGGCTAATCTTCTTACGGTGCAAATGAGATTGGGCATGTTCGACGGCGAGCCCTCTGCCCAACCATATGGACACTTAGGCCCAAGAGATGTGTGCACCCCGGCCCATCAACAACTCGCCCTTGAAGCCGCCAGACAGGGCATTGTTCTCCTCCAAAATAAAGGAAACACTCTCCCACTATCCCGCGCACGTCACCGCACCGTAGCGGTCATTGGACCCAACTCTGATGTCACTACTACTATGATAGGAAACTACGCAGGTAAGTAAAGCTCATTTAATCCATTATTATTATTCTTTGAAGTTTTGAATCTAAAATATATGTGGTTAATTTTATATATAGGTGTGGCATGTGGTTACACGTCGCCTTTGCGAGGGATTGCGAGATATGTTAAGACTGTTCATCACACGGGATGTAGGGATGTTATGTGTAAAGGAAACCAGGTCTTTGGGGCGGCGGAGATAGCTGCAAGGCATGCGGATGCGACGGTCTTGGTGGTGGGCCTCGACCAATCCATAGAAGCTGAGTTTAGGGATAGAGTTGGGCTTCTACTCCCGGGCAGCCAGCAAGAGCTTGTATCGAAAGTGGCCCGGGCCTCCAAAGGCCCGGTTGTTCTGGTTATTATGTCTGGTGGGCCTGTTGATGTCACTTTTGCCAAAAATGATCCCAAGATCGGTGCTATTTTGTGGGTGGGTTACCCTGGTCAGGCCGGAGGAACCGCCATAGCTGATGTGCTGTTTGGCACAACAAACCCAGGTAGAGTATCAATAAAACAAAAAAAACAAAAAACAAGAACTATACCCAGCTATTATTTTTGTTTTGAAATTGATTATAATCAAGAAGCATTTATTTATATTTTTACTATGATTAATGTAGGAGGAAAGCTTCCGATGACATGGTACCCACAGGAGTATGTGGCCAAAGTGCCAATGACAGTAATGGACATGAGACCAAACCCAGCAAGAGGGTACCCGGGAAGGACCTACAGATTCTACAAGGGTCCGGTGGTGTTCCCTTTCGGCCATGGGCTGAGCTACACCAGATTCAGGCACACCCTAGCCCTTGCTCCCAAACAAGTCTCTGTTCCTTTAGCCAGCCTCCAGGCTCTCACAAACTCCAGCAGCGTTTCAAGCAATGCATTAAAGGTCAGCCACGCGAATTGTGATTCCCTGGAATTAGGACTCCACGTCGATGTGAAGAACGAAGGTAAAATGGACGGCACCCACACAGTTCTCGTATACTCAAAGCCACCTTCTGGAAAATGGTCCGACACGAAGCAGTTGGTAGGGTTCCATAAGGTTCATGTGCCTGCTGGGTCCAAGCAACGAGTTAAGGTTGGTGTTCATGTGTGCGACCACCTCAGTGTCGTGGACGAGTTTGGGGTTCGAAGAATCCCAATGGGCGACCACGAGCTTCACATCGGTGATCTCAAACATTCCATTTCCGTCCAAACTTCCCAAGAAATCAAACCTTAAAACAAAAAATGATTATATTTGTCAACCCAAACTGTTGATAGATGTAGCTAAGTTCTTGCCTGTCATTCCTAATTTGAGAAGCCAAAAAATAAATGTCATTCTCAAGTGTAGCATAGAGTATTATTATAGGTGGCAATTTGTAAGATGGTCTGACTACGATGTCCAGGAAAAAAAGAAAATTTGGGGACAAGTGCTGTTATGTAGGTGAAGTGTGCAAGTCAAAGTATTTTTACTGCAAATGTAAAATAGGGGTTGGAAAGAGTCTAAATAAGTTTGGAAGCCAATAATGATGCAACAAATTGCATTATTGGCAAGTTGATGTATTGAGGTATTGATTGATTATTTTGAAATCAAGTTGAAGCTATGGTCCATTTCAATTGCACTTGTGTATGCCAAAGACCTGACAAATTAACAAGGCTAGGTCTTTTTCTGGCCTATCTTGTGCCCTTATTCTTGGACATTTAAACTTCCCTGGCTAATTTGAAAACCCCAGCCATTCATGTGAAGTATGATCAAGGTGAAATAAGTATTTTGACCCTTTAAATTTTAGGAAAAATTACACTCAGCTCCTACAGAAGATAATTAATTTAGAAAAAGTTTCTGAAAATCCCGAAATGATTCCTAAATCCCCAGGGACCTGTGTGTAATAAATTGTAATTATGAAATTACCTATTTGAACCCAATACAATTCATTTAAAACTTCAACAGTGGCTAATGACAATCCGAGGAGAAGTGGTTAACAATCTCGGCAATGCCATTGGTATCCTACAAAGTGAGTTGTTAGGAACGCTACCGAGGTTGTTAACCACTTCTCTTTGGGTTGTCAACAGTCACTGTTAAGAGTGTAAATGAATTGCTGCAATAAAATTAATAGGGCTAAATAGGTAATTTCACAATTGTAATTTATCACACACAGGTCCCTGGGGACTTAGGAATCATTTCGGGATTTTCAGGGACTTTTTTTGAATTAATTGTCTTTTGTGAGATCTGTGTGTGATTTTTCCTAAATTTTATGCTTTCAATTGTCCCCCCGCACTTGTCTCGCACACACCAAGATATAATCAGCGTGTTAATAATCTCTCATCTTATCTCTGTACTGTAAGATATTGAAAGTGTTTGATATATTCGGAATGAATATATATGGTTATAGTTTGCTTCAAGTGTGTTGTTAGTTGGCCACTTTGAATATTATTTTCCCCCTTCTCTCTGTGTTTCTATCTCAATTATTTGATGGCTACGTTAGATAAGAGGGGCAGGAATGAAGATAGGGTTATGGCGGCAACATGCCCAGTTGGCAGCAGTTGATAGGGTTACGATAGATGGCCAACCAAAACTAACTATCTTTCAGAGTTTGAAATCTTTTCATTCGAAATGATGAATAATTTATCTGACAAATTTGACGTGTTTGATGTCGGCCTAAATATCTCCAGATATTATAAATTAAAGCCTTTTTATATGCATCTTTTTCTGGTCAGGAGCATTTTTTTTCCATTGTAATTCCAGAGTTGGGAGATTTATATAGAACTGATTAATTATTACTTAAATAATTAAGAAGGTGAAATTCTCTTATGGAAAACAATTTTGGTATGTTCTTTGTTTTTTTCCCCCTCCGCAAGGGCCAAGTTCTGTTTTTAGTGTCGGTCATCTTCTTGGCCTGTATCCAGCTTCAAAAAATAGGTAAATGGAGGCGGACCATGTGTTCTTCACTGCGTTTTGTCTTTTCAACCTCGTAATTATGACATAAATAAAATATAACAACAAATCTGTGGATGATAGTAAGCTTCATGCTGATTCTGATATCTATTGATCACGATACAATCAACAAATTATATTCGTCCAATCTTTAATAGAAGATATAATTATTAAATTAATTTTAGTCTTAAATATAAGAATTATTTCTTATAATTATCTTTATTGATACTTCTTCAATTATAATCAAATAGGAGATGGAGGGATGATATTACCAAAGATGATTCTGATATTTTAAGAAAAACATATCATTTTTTTTATAATTGACTAACATATCATATTTTTTATAATTAACTATTTACTCAACTTTCTTAATACAATTAAATTACTTAAATAATTTTTATATTAAAAGTCTAAAGAATCGTCTTTTTCGATTAAAAAAATACACCGAATCTCATATTGATCCCTTGACTTTTATAAAGTGTCTTTTCGATTTTTGTTTCTAATGACCATTAATAGAAAAAAATACTGATATTGAAATTTTGATATTGGCAAAACGTTCTCACATGTTGACATGTTAACTTTATTTTTCAAAATAATAATAATTGTTATTTTAAAATGAAGGGATTAAATTAAAACTTTAGTATAAAATTAAAGTACCAGATGTATAATTTTGTACTTTTTTTTTTGAGTTCTTGAAGAATCAGGTTTTCAGTTCTAAAAATAAATTGAAATAAAATCAATATTTTAAATGTAAAATGTATAAGGAGTTGTAATATTAGGAAATAGAATAACTTATTTTACAACTCATATAAATTTAGGAGATTCGTCCAGTTGGTTTTAATTTATGTAGTTGATAAAAGTCAAATTTGTATTGTTATTGATTTCTTAAATTGTTTTAAACACGAAGGTATGTTCAAGGTATATGCTTAATTGGTAGTATAAGAAGATATCAATAACATAGAATAAAGTCAAGATTTAAAACAAAAGTACATTTGTACATCGGACACTTTTACAGCACATAATCAATTTCCATCAAAACCATACATCGAACCAAACATCAAATTAAAAATATCTTAAAATCAGGAAATCTCCTGTGCAGAAAAAAGTTAAGGGATATTTTGGTAAAATGTCTCTATTTAGAAATTTAATTGGTTAAAATGACCTAGATTTAAGTGTCTACAAAACATATCTTCTGTTGTGTACAATATATTTTTTATTATATATACAAGATTTTTGTATTGGTCATTGTTACACATCATTAATGATATAATATACATAACAGAAAAAAATTATACTAATAAATTATAATTATAAGAGTTTAAATTTAGGTTTTTTAATTAAATAAAATTTTAAACAGAAACTTTTAATCCAACTCGTCAGAAGCCAAAGTATAAATATCAAATTAAATAATTAAAAACACAGAGGGAATCAATGATGGGGGCAGATCAAGTACGAATAACATGACCCAGTAGCCAGTAATCATTCGGGACATGTAAATATGTGAAGTTCATGGGGGCAAAATCATAATGCCACACGCAAAACACATGCTCCGCCTGCCATTATTGCATGCTGTAAATAATTGAAATAAAACGCACACAAGTACATCCGCCAACCGAATATTTACTCAAAAGTAAATACCTTGTGACTTCTGAACGAGCGAATGCGCGGGGGATGCCAGAAGGGAGGCCAAAATAATTCGAGCAATAGTATTTTTATTAAATTATTTTTTTAAATCACAACATTTAATTTTTTAATAGTCTTAGATTGTAAACCCCAAATATTGTATTTAGTACAGTTAGAAGTGTGTGGATGTCTTAAAAAGAAAATGAATAATGTCATGAAAACTCCTTATAATACTATTACTATTTGTTGCTTTAAATATTATATATAATTTTAAATATAAGAGTCAGAACAAAAGTTTTCTTTGCCTGTAAATATGAAAACTAAATTTATTTCATCTTCTAAATTTATAATTCTTTTTGAAAATATTCCTACTCATTGTACGTAACAAATGAAATTCAAATGATAGTATGATACATATAATTAGAAAGAATATTTTAAAAAACTAAAATTTTAAATAACTTACTTAAAATAATTTTGGAGCAATGACAAACAAAGAAGTTGGAATTTTGTAAATACCAAATAAAAAATGTCAATAAAAATTTATTGTCATTTGCAAATTCAGATTTGTCAATATCAAATAAAGTTGTGTTACCAAATCTGATTTGGGATTTGTAATTTTTAAATCTTTTTCTGTCATTTTTCTAATAATTTTTTAATATTAATAAATTAATTATCTAAATTTGATATTAAAGATTAGATGAAGTATTAGGAAGGAAAAAAAGAAAAAAAGAGAAAGAATGAGGAGGAGGGAGGGGGGAACTTGGAAGTGTCGGTAATGAGGATGATTGGCATGTGTGAGGATGTACGGTGCAGGCTAAGCCATGGACCAACCGATGTTGATATTCTAACGGCTCTTTTCATCTTTCCTCCAATCCCATTCCTTCTTCCCCCTTTTACCCCTTCCCTCTGCTTTTTTTTCAATTCCACCTTCACTTTTCTCCCTCCCACTTACAAACAAAAAATCTTAAAATAATAGTAATAATAATTAAGAGTAGAATTAGAGGAGTCCGTTATCCATTGGAAATCCTCCACCTAACTCCTCAAATGTTTGCAAGATTGGATTTTTCTCGATAATATCCTTTGTTAATTATTTACCATGCATATTAATATCATGTAAGTCTCTTACCATTTCTCAATAGCTACTTAATACTTTCATATTCTTGTCTTACCCTCTCACTCAACTTCCCCCCTCCTTTCTCCTTTCTCCTTTCTTTCACTTTCTTCCTCTTTCTCTGCATCTCAGATTCCTTCCTCTAACTCCAAGGTAATTATCAAGATCCTTTCTTTATGCTTCTTCTCTTTTTCCTTATCTTTTCTGGGTTCTCAAATTTCTCTCCGCCCTTATAAAAGGTGTTCACTTCCTGATATTGTTTATTCCTTCCTTCATCGGGACTGCTCTGTTCTGCTCTGCTTTTGCTCTGTTCTTTCTGAGATTTTTAATTCCCTCTCGCTGCTTCTTTTTTTCTGCTCATCTGTTTCCGAGGTTGTCTTTCTGGGATATCTCCTAATCACAGAATTGAATTTTAGGTGAAGCTTCCCTGCGGTTTTGTTTTGTTCTGAATAAAGCCTGATCGTTTGTTGCTTGCACAGGGAACATTGAGATGGCAGATTACAATAGAGACGAGTATTTTGCCTCCCAGGACCTTGAGGTAACCTTACCCCAGTGTTTTCTGATGTTTCTGTTTTTAATCTCATTGCGCACATTCTCTAAATGGGTAACATCAGAATGATTAAATCTGAAGAACACAGCCAAGAAACAATCTTTGGCATTCAAGGGTCAAATTATACACTTTGCATTTTTTGTATATTATGACATCATAATGGAAGTATCTTTGAAAATAATAGGATTTATATAATTTCGATAGAATTAAAAGAAAAAAAATCATGTGGTATATTATTAGAATAATTACTAAAAACTAGTCATCACCGACGGAATGTGGGGATTAGGAACAGAATGTTCCAATTCTCAGCGGAAAGAGAAAGTTTGGTTTTGTTTGGTGTGGCACAATGCAGGGCTGCCACACGTTTTTTAGATTTTTTTATTCGCCACGTTTGTAGGGACATGGACGTAATTTTACATTATAATTTTCATTCTGGTCTGGCTAATTTCATTTAAAATATTATTAAACGTTCACCGCACTTTATTTGGCACAACACGAATTTGTTTGGTGTCATTGAATGAATATATTGTTTTATTCTAAAAGATTTTTCCCCCTTTCTCGAAACGATTTTCTTTTTCTGTGGGTTAGTCCTTGGAATTAGTCAGATGCAAACATTTGATTACAATTAAGAAAAATTCCAACACAAAAGAATAAAATAAATAAAAGTCTCGCCCACGTATTGTTTTGGCCTAATCCCATGGACAAGTAAATGATCATGGAGGTCGAGGAAGTAATTTGGAATTCTCCACCTGAATTTATCGAAACAGGACAAAGAAAATCATTAATTGATTTTGATTTAAATAAAATTATTGCAATTATTGAATATCATGACGGGAAGAATCAAATCATTATGCTGTTCGTCTCCTTTTTTGGTAGATATTATAGATTCTTTTTATTGCGTTATTCTCCCAAGAAAATTGTTTGTTAATTGTTATGCAGGTTTTTTTTTTCCTGGTGGATTAGTGGTTGTAGATTTTCTTTTAGAAAAATCAAATTATTATGTTGCCTTTTCTTTGTTTGGTTTTTGGTGGGGTAGATTAATTTCAAAACTTCCAGAACGTTGATGATGTTGTGTCGTGTTCTCCTTCTTCCACAGTTCAAAGACAAAAAGCAAAGCATGTGCAAATTAGCTGAACGTTATGATTTCAAAATTGAACTCGAAATCACAGCACAGGATCTGCTCCACGATGGTTAAATAATTATTTTTATTAAAGTAATGTATTTCAATTTGTTTATTTTGGTGCTGACAGGAAACGTCGTCCACGGGAAACAAATACGGTGGCCTTACCCCCAAGAAGAAGCCTTTAATTTCCAAAGTAAGCCCGGTCACACGTTCTCATTCCTTATCACTTGTCAAGTCCCGTGCCATGCACGTGACGCCAACGTATTTGTTGATAATATA
The DNA here is from genome assembly GCF_004799145.2 of Neltuma alba. Lineage (NCBI taxonomy): Eukaryota > Viridiplantae > Streptophyta > Magnoliopsida > Fabales > Fabaceae > Neltuma > Neltuma alba. The sequence continues at coordinate 56,922 of NW_021633711.1, forward strand.
ATATAATATTTTTAAATCGTTTTTCTTGGGTCAAGGATCACGAGCGGGCATTTTTTGACTCAGCAGACTGGGCATTATGCAAGGTTAGCCAATCGTTGGTCAAACTCAAATTCCCCCCCTTTTTAAATTTTTTTTTTTTCCGCCCTATTAAATATCAATAATAATTCTAATATTTAAAAAAAAAACAGCAAGGTGCCGGAGTTAATAAAAAATCCACAGCAGCCATAGAGACGTTGCGACCAAAACTTCAGGTTTGAATGATATTAACCTTTTTATGACTTAGTCTTAATTGTATATTTCTTAGCCTAATAATATTTGTTTATTTTTTGGAATTTTGCAGAGAACGCCACACCAGCAGCTTCCTCCAAGAAGACCGGCCTGTACATCTGGCCCAGATAATCTGGTGATCCAATTATGTTCGATTTGATTAATTAAAGTTAATAAATAGTTGAGGAATTTGTAAACTAAGATGTGTGTTTAATTTGTGATGGCAATCAGGGGGAGTAGAGAAGCCTTGAGATGGAGTCAAAGGATTTGGTGAATGCAGTTGATGACGTGGCTAGTCTCTGGTTTTAGTGGACGAAATCATGTGTATATCTGCCATTGGGGGCTTCCGTGTTTCAATTTTTACTAGTTTTTATAATAAACTCCATCCTTTTGCTTTTTCAGCCTCCACCCACTCATTTTTAATCTTTGCGGTTTATATATAAAGCACCTAATTAAGTAATGACATTTAAGACAAAGCCAAAATCAACGTGTTGCGGATACAAACGAAACAACGGGGAAAAAAAAAAAAACCACCAACAGGGAGGGAAATAAAAAGGAGATTAGGCGGCCCGCGCGAAGACCATCATTTGTCTCAAGGAACGGTCATGAACGCTCGTCACCAAACGGCTAGATCCTTCCTAGCTTTGATGAAACGGTGCGTAGAGGCACATCAGCTGCTGCGCATTCCATATTTGGAGTGGCTTCCACATGGCACGATTTTATTCGTTCATAGGAGGCACTACGGCACCTTCACTCGTCTTCTACTTCTCCTGCTCATTGCCAGAAAGAACCACTCTCAGGAGATTTTTGCTTCGTTTGAGATCGATATCTCTGGTTACCCGGGACAAATCAACCTACAAGACCATGTTTTTACTACTTATTTGAACTAATGGCATCAAGTTCACTCTCAGAAATTCAACATGAAAACAGAAACACAAACTATGAATATTAGGAATCGATCTTCCCAGGAATTTAAGGGATGATTTTCATGTGCCTGAGCCTTGCGACCCACTTCCTGACGCTCTTGAAACTATCAGCGAATCCCAAGAACCCAAACTCTTTACTCTTATTCATACTGGATACGTGCTGAAACTTGAAATTCGCCACCACTTTGAACGGAGGATAGCAGGCTATCTCCTCCAGCTTCGTCTTGTAAAGCCCATGCTTCTCCACTATCTCCTCCCAGACCTCACCCTTATGGCTCATCATCTCTACTATGTCAAAGTCGTCTTCTTCCTTGTAATCCACGAACTCAACATCGAACTCTTCGCTAAGCACCTTCCACATCTTCTTCCAAGTAAAGAAATCACCGTTAGTGCAATTAAACGCTTCGTTTTTGGCCTGCGGCGTCACCGCCGCCCACACGTGTTGCTCCGCCAGGACCCCTGCGTCTATCATGTCGCAGAAATGCTCCCACGTGTACCTCGTCCCGGGTACCGAAACGGCAACCCTTCGTGCCGGCAGACGGCCGCGTAAGCCGCCAGCATAAGCAGAGCGTTGTGTGTGCTCCTTGTTGACGCGCCTATGATGATGGAGGCACGGTGCACGGAGTAGGTGAGGGGCGGTGCGTAGGAGGCGACGAGGTCTTCCAGCGCGTAGTAGAAGTTCGGGTAAGGGAGGCGGGGCATGGACTCGTGGAAGGGTGGGTCGTGAGAGGCGAGGTGGCGAGAACGGACCGGGTCGTTGATGGGGCCCATGTAGTGCTTGGTGCCGGTCTGGATGGTGACGTGGTGGAGCCGTGGCGAGGGAGAGGACCTGAGGACGTTGAGCACGTTGGTTAACATGGTCCCGTTCATGGCGACGTTGGTTTCTTCGTCTTCTCGGATCTGGAAGGTGACCCAGAAGACATGGGTGACCTCATGGGCGATCGGGGAGAGCTTGGCACGTGTGTCTTCGGTGTCCAGCGCGTCCAAGGTAATGTAATGGTGGAGGAGGGAGGGCGAGAACCATGCCGGAAGAGGACGCCGCGCAGCGCCGTAAACTTTCCAAGGGCCACCGAGACAATCAGGGCGGCTCAAGGCTTCGGCTAGGCTGACTCCTGTTAATCCGGTGACGCCGATTATGAGTGCAACGTAGTTGTTGTGAGGTTGAGGTTGCGGCTCCATGCTGAGAACTGAGGACGACCCGACGGCACAGTAGTGGGAGAGGATGATGGTTTTTAATGGGTAGCTGCGTCGTTTAAGGCCACAGATTAAACTTTGGTGCTTATCCCCGGCACAAGCATTTATTTATATATATATATATATATATATAAATATTCGCATTTTGTCGGTCTATGACTTTTGTTTTTGGGGAAATCACAAATAAAGACCCTCAAATTAGCAAAATCACTCTATGGTCACCTGAATATGTTAAATTACTATGAAGGACCCGGTCTCAAATTTTAAAAGTATAAAATAATTAATTGTTATAAAAAAACATGTTGTTAAATTTTATAATTACAATTTGAGACCGGGTCCCTCATAATAATTTAGCATATTCATGTGACTATAGAGTGATTTTGCTAATTTAAGGGTCTTTATTTGTGATTTCCCCTTTGTTTTTTAATCAAATCGAGCAGAGAGAGAGAGAGACTTTACCTTTCAGACCTTTTAAAGCGAGATCAGATCTTGGCAATTATCATATGCCAAGTGGATGTAGTAGCAGACAGAATGACCGTCCCCGAGGCGAATGAAAGCGCAGCGGGTGGGACTCGGTGCTTCCTCCTTGAAATCAAGTTAACGACCATGCTCGTTCATGAGTCTAGGTTTATAATACCTTTTAGTTATATATGAGAATAGTCAAAAGTAAATTGGATTAATTAGTTGCTTCCCGCACCCATATAATTTCCGGCTTTAATTATGGTGATTCTATCCATCAGTGGTTCGTCGTGTTGAGCATGATGAGGAGCATCATGAAACTGAGACTTGGATGTCTGCGTCATCTCAAGCCTCAGACCTGAAATATTAAAATAAAAAAATCAAATGTGTGCCCCAGAGAAATCATTATAGAATTAAAAATAATGCTCCTCTCAATTAAATTTGATAGGTACTGCGGGTATCTCTGTTTATGTAATAATTTGGTGAGTTAAACAAGTCCCACGGTCAAAGGAGAATGAAGATGCAGGAGAAAGTAGCTAATGGAAGTGGATAGAAAATCATTATATACTCACATCTCCGTTTATATCAATTTATGCTGAATATGTTTTTCCAGATCATTTTATATACTCACATCTCCGTTTATATCAGAAATATTTGACATTACTTGGGCATCGGGCGCCCACTGCGGAAAACCATTGTCACCATTACGGCCCCCACCCAGTAGTGGCCCCCACATGCACGGTCGTTTCATTAATTTGCCTTCGTCTGCCATTTCCTCCTTATCTCGTTTATTCTTCTTTTCTGTTTTTGTTCTTTTTCCTCGTAGGGCCAAGGGATGATTTTCATGTGCCTGAGCCTTGCGATCCACATCTTGACGCTGCTGAAGCTACCAGCGAATCCCAAGAACCCAAACTCCTTACCCTTATTCATGCTGGACACGTGCTGAAACTTGAAATTTGACACAATTTTGAAAGGAAGATAGCTCGCTATCTCCTCCAGCTTCGTCTTGTAAAGCCCATGCTTCTCCACTATCTCCTCCCAAACATCACCCTTCTTCCTCATCATCTCCACTATATCAAACTCTTCTTCCTTATATTCCACAAACTCAACATTAAACTCCTCGCTAAGCACCTTCCACATCGTCTTCCACGTGAAGAAATCACTGTTCGTGCAATTAAACGCTTCGTTTTTGGCCTTCTCTGTCATCGCCGCCCACACGTGTTGCTCCGCCAGCACCCCTGCGTCCGTCATGTCGCAGAAATGCTCCCGCGTGTACCTGTTCGCCAGGTACCGGAACGCCAGCCCTTCGTGGCGGCAGACGGCGGCGTAAGCCGCCAGCATAAGCAGAGCGTTGTGCGTGCCCCTTGTTGACGCGCCTACGATGATGGAGGCACGGTGCACGGAGTAGGTGAGGGACGGCGCGTAGGAGGCGACGAGGTCTTCGAGCGCGTAGGATGGACTCGCGGAAGGGCGGGTCGTGAGAGGCGAGGTGGGGAGAATGGAATGGGTTGCAAATGGGCCCCATGTAGTGCTTGGTACCGGTTATGGCTGAGCCGTGGCGAGGGAGAGGACCTGAGGACGTTGAGCACGTTGCCTAGCATAGCTCCGTTCAGACTTTGTTTGGTTGGGGTTTTTTTGAGGGGAGAGGAAGGGAGGAGAGGGGAGGGGAGCTAAACCCTCCCCTCCCTTCCTCCCCTCCCAAATTGAGAGTTTTTAGAAGAAAGAAAAATATTATGAGAATCTTGACAAATATGCCCATGTTATTTTTTGAATATTTCAGTAGTGTTCTCTTGATATTTTTTTGGTTTATCATGATTACCTTCGCATTCCCTTCCGCAGTCACTCAGTTATATATACACACAAATATAATATGTATATATGTTAATATATTAATTAATTATATATATTAATATATATTATAATTATAAAATGGCACTGTTAATATCATATATATTTTTTATTTCCTAATATGTAGAGGGTATTATTATATAGTTAAAGTTTTGTCTTTTTTTCTCCTATTCACTTTTCTAATACATATTATATTTTTATTTCATAATTTTTTTATCATATATAAGTGAGGTAATTGGTTTTTTTGAAATTGATAAATTCAGAAATAATAATTTTGATATAAATATTATAATAAAAGAATAAATCAGTATAAATATAAAGATAAGGGCATATTTGTCAATTTATAATCCCCTCCCCTCCCCTCCCCTCCCCTCCCGTCCCTTTATGAACCAAATAAAAAATCTCCCTTCTTTTCTCCTCCCCTCCAACCAAACAAAACCCATGACTTCCCTTCACCTCCTCTTCTTTTAATTAACCTCCCCTCCCCTCCACTCCACTGGGTGTCCAGGGCGTTGAAGGTGATGAAATGGTGGAGGAGGCAGGGCGGGGACCAGGGCAGAAGGGGACGGCGAGCCGCACCGTAAACTTTCCAGGGGGTGCCGAGACAATCAGGACGGCTCAAGGTTTCGGTTAGGCTAACGCCTGTCAGTCCAGTAACGCCCACAATGAGTGCTACGAAGTTGTTCCGAGCTGAGAGCTCCATGCTGAGATCTTGGGAAAACTGGCAAAACACTCGGATACACGCAACTGATAGTGGACGATGGCCCTTTGAAGTTGTATTTAAGTCCACCTAAAACGCAGATTAAATTTTAATTTGGAAAAACTAATCTGTCGGTCCCAGTAGTTTCATCAAATTTTGAATCAGCTCCCTCCATTTTTTTTTTTTGCCCTTTTATCCACTCCTTATTGTATGCTTCGTTACCTTTGGAAGTCCTTCAGTCTATGAAATATGAATTTGCCGTTAGTGGGGTGACATGACTTTCTTACTAAGCACAAACACTGGGAATGAACTGGGTATAATGCGATAGGAGAGAGAGTCATTGGAAAATAAAATGACACAAATGCTGTCCTGTGTTTCAGACTTCAACCATCTCCATCTTCAATTCTTCTCCCCCACGGCTTCTTCAATACTTTCACCACCAACGCTCCTTCACAATGTGAGCTACTTATGGCATGTTCTAGAGGAAGAAACTTCATCTCCATATCAGTATTATTGGCCACATCGACCACAGTAAGTAAATATTATTTTGTCTTCTCTAGTCCGTACAAATCGGTCCCCAGCCTCCAAAAGCAAAGCCGTAATTGAAGTAAAATTTCATCAGACAATTAAAAAAAGAATGATTTTACAATTTTTTTTCACTTGGCCCATTTTATTTGGTACGTGTAATAAATTATATAGAATGGTGGAGGATTGTGGAGGGATTAACGAAGGAAGAGGAGAGATGAGATGTAGGGGATGTGAGTTTGGGGAAGTTTAGAGAGAGAGGAGGAGGAGGAAGAGTAAGAAGGGGGGAAAGTATGAGCTTGGAGAAGTAAAAGCTGTTGCGAATCGTCAGTGGAAAATCCTTGAGAGCTGGGAGGGGGAGGGGAAGAGAGAGAAGAAAGTGGAGTGAGGGACAGGGAGGAGAATAACCGAAGAAAAAAGTTGATGTCCATTTTTTTTTTTTAAGTGTTAATGCTTGTGCTGAGTAAGATGGCCCCATCGCCTCCACTAACGGCAAATTAATGTTTCATGAACGGAAGGATGTGAATAGATAACAGACCATACAATAAAAAATGAATAAAAAGGAGAACAAATAGAAGGAGTTGATTCAAAATTCAATAAAATTATAAGAACTGACAGATTAGTTTTCCTTTTAAGTTTTCTTCCTTACTTATCCGGTAGCGTTCTGTCCATGTATGATTTTAGGCAACTTAGCCAACAACTTTTTCTTTCAAGGTTACATCTATCTTGTGTATTTTAAGCAACTCGCCGGCAGTTTGGCTCAGAGTTGCCCCCTCAATAAAATATAATAATGTGCTAATAGCAACGCCCAAAAGTGGGAGTAGAAGACAAGTGACCCTTACTTAACGCGAATGACATTGTAGCATGGGGGACTCCCTTATTACTCGCGTTGCTCGGTCGGTCGGCGATTCACAAATGATGTTAAATATTTGAATAATTTGAGTAGATAAAAAAAAAGTCAAATCAGTTATTTGTAATAAATAGGTGTTGTCTTTCTTAAAATATTCTTACTGATCAAGTTTATTAGCTAAAACTACCATTATTAAAAGAATTATCTTAGAAAAAAATGAATAAGTATGAGAGACAAAGTAAATTGGAGTCTTATATTTAGAACCAAAATAAAAGTTAAACGAGGTCTTATATTAAGAACTAAAGATAGTATCTGAGACTTACTAACTTCCATTGTTAATATATGAACTAGTTAATTAATTTGAATAGATTAAGAAAATTTGTCAAGTTAGTTATTTGTAATAAATATTATCTCCGATTCTATTTATAAGACCTTATTTGTATATTATAAATGATGTCTTATAATTAGAACCGGAGGTAGTATGTGATATCTTTCCTAAAATATCCTTATTAATCATGTGTATTAGCTATAACTATTATTTGATAAAACTTTTAACATGTACAAGTAAATACAAGGGTTACTTTAGGAAAAAATAAATAAATATAAGAAATAAAATTGATTAAAATCTTATATTTATAATCAAATTATATATCAAATTAGTTTTTATATTAAACATAAGAGGTGGTATTGTAGAGTTAATATGATGCGAGTTTAAAGTTACCTTACAGTTTGTCCTTACATGACATGGGGAAATTTATACTGGGGTATGTTGAAAGCTTTGTACGTAATTTATACGTAGAAGTTGCAAGCATGAGATGCTGCTAGGCTAATAAAGGCGCAGAGAGAAGATGAATAGACACACATCAAAGTACTGGGCATTGGGAAAAGTGAGAAGTGTCTAATTGGAAGAAGCATCATGATGATGATGAAGAAGAAGAGTTGAATAGAGGAGGTGATTCCAGGAATCTGGAATGCCAGGAAGGCACCAATGGCTGCAATCCTGTACCATGGTCCTCGGAGGAGGACTTGGGCCTCTGTACAAGGAAGGGTGGCCATCTTTTCTGTACTCTGTCATCCTGGAAATGTTAAGGTAAAACACAGGCGTCTTCATGTCCGCCATCACACTCTCCAATATTCTCATCGTCCATGGATACTCCCCAACATGGCTCTCGTTCTTTATAGGCTCTCTCTCCCCATCGCATTTGCCTCCTGACTTCCATTGCCCCCCTCTGCAATTTTGTTTATTTAGAAATTTTGTTGGGAAAAAAACTTCATCCTTCATGGTTATTCGCCAATTTACCTGTAGTGAGAAGCTGAGAATCCAGTAAAGAAGACCCTTGTGCGCGTGCTGTCAACTTTGGAATCCACCCATTTAGCCCAAGTCCTGAGGGCTTTGCCCAGTGCTTCCTTCACATCTAGTCTGTCGTAGACATGGTTTCCTTCTCGAAAATAGTTTCTCCTGCGAAAGTAAACAATTATACTGATTCGTGAGTCTAGGTTCATGGTACATTTATATCAATCAGTAAATTGGATGAGCTGATTCCTACCCATTTCTAGTCTTATGGTGATTCCACCAGTGGCCCGTGTTGAATATGATAATATCAGCATCATTGTACTGAGATTTGGATGCCTGCATCATGTCAAGCCTCAGAGTTTCTCCATGAGGCGGCCCTTCGTCAAAATATGAAGAATTATTCTTCCATTCTTGGACAAGAAATGGTGATTTTATAAAGTCTATAGAGCATCCATAGTCCTGCCATGGTAATTAATCAAATATCAGAGAGATGATTGCGTGCTGCGATTAATAGTAATAATTTGCTGCTTTCATAACTCACTTTAAATCTGTAGGAATGAAAACCTTGAGTTCTCAACTCTCGCCGGGCTGAAACGAGAAACACTCTGGTTTTATCCTTGAGAGATTCCCTCAAGGAACACACGAGAGACTGCCACATGTTCCTGTTCAGCGAGTCCCCAACAAACACCATCCTTTTCCCTCTCAACAACCTCAGCATTTTAAGCCCGTCGAACCTATACAATGCAAGAAAATGAAATCAAACGTGCGAGGTATAGGATCATAAGCAAGGAGGTTCAGACCTTGGAATGTGACATCCACGAGGCTTCCACCGGTACTCGAGATAATCGGAGTCAGGACGTCGATTCTTGAAGCAGTTGAAGGCGTCGTCGAGAAAAGGGCAGGAGCCAGGCGGATAAGGAGGTCGTGCGTGGCGGTCAAGAACCCAAGCTCCATCAAAGATGTCGCAAGAAGCAAGGTCTCTGATGATTTGGGATTCGTGAGCGGTGGATGAGAGGGGAGGATCGCGGGATATCTCTGCGGCAGTAACAGAAGAGAAGGCGTCGGAAGAAAGAAGGAAGCGAGAAGCAGCGACGGTGACGGCGGAGGCAGCGGAGGAGGAGGGAGAGTAATCATAGGAGTATGATCTGGAGAGGAGGTAGAGTAAGAGAAGAAGGAAGACGGTAAGAATGTGGGTTCTTGGGCGACAGAGAGGGTGCTGAGTTCTGGGGAGGAATCCCTTGAGAGTGAAGAATTGGCTCTTGAAGCACGCCATTATAGATCTCAGAGGTTCTAATCGAAGTCATGTTCAGTATTTATATGATTTTGGGGGCAGTAGGAATTCGGCATTATAAATCTTGATATATGCTCTGTCGCTGAGAAACCCGCCGTTCAGTTATTCAAAGTTCAGAAACTAGAAACGTTGATTCTTCTCCTGATTTGGATTGATATTTTTGTTGAGTTTGCTTTTGTTTATTTAACAAGTGATTAACAAAATGACTATCTTCTGTGAAAGCCTCTCAATCCATCATATTATTATTATTTGTGACGCAGTCATCAATCCGTTCGAGAGTGTAGTACTAGTACATTGCTAAATTGCCTTCCATGATAGCGCGTAATAAGAATTAATAAGAAAACGGGAATGAACTTAAACAGTGGTGTTTTTCAAGATTCAAACAATAATCAGTCATGTATTATGATAATAGCACCCATGCATACACCAAAATGAATTGATTGGGCAGTGATGAGCAGCATCAAAATCAAAATTTATACAAAAGCGAGAGCCCCCGTTAAGATGAAGGCAATCACCCATATAAGTTGAACATTATTGGCGCCTTTGCTTCCCCTGTTAATTCCTCCATAATTCTGGATGTGCTTTGCCACATCGAAGTCTCCTGCGCGCGCGCACACACACACACATATGATCGTTAATTAATCCCCTCACCACGTACAGTGATTAGATTTGCTAATTATATAATTAAGGTTACCTCTTTCAGGGCCATATCCACATCCTGCTGTGATAGTTTCCTCGACGTCCTTTATGGTTGCCTTGTTGGCGAACAAGAAGTCGCTGAATGTGTTCTTTATGCAGCTCAGCACCAAGCTTGTCTCCGACGCGCATGGCCCTTCGCAGAACTCCTCCGTCTTCTCCGGCGGCACGTTCAGGTATCCTTTCTCGTTCAGTCTACTTGATTCTTCGCAGCTCTTATATATCTGCTGTTTCATTATTATTTTTATATACATATTTCTCCTTAGTTACTCTAATTGTTTAACCTCTAAGCACTATTAATATCTTCAAAAATCAAAACATTACGTATAATATCGCTTTTTTCGTGCTTACGTATTTATCATGCAAACACAGAAGGGCTTCGGACGCGATTTCTCCAGGGTCAGCTACTCCGCCTCTGCCTCCGCCGCCAAACCCAGCCCCACCACCAATTCCGCCTCCGCGACCCCCACCAAACCCAGCCCCACCACCACCACCTCCTCCAGGACCGCCACCATACCCGGCACCGCCACCACCACCACCTCCTCCTCCAAGTCCACCTCCAGGACTACCGCCATACCCAGCCCCACTGCCACAGTCAACTCCATTTCCGGCGGCACCACCAAACCCCGCCCCGCCACCTCCGGCTCCACCCCCGGCTCCCCCGTATCCGTCCTCGCAAGGCCCTGCATCATCGTCGGCTTTGATACCTGTCAAACTCAAAAGATTACCGATCGATCAATCTCAGCAAAAATAACAACGAACAAATTAACCAAACAGAACATTTTGTGGATATGTACCAAAGTTTTTAGAGAACAGAGAGATGTTAAGCAGGAGTAAAGCTACAGTCCAGAGTCTGACACTCCCTTGGAATGCCATAATGGATCGAAGCTTGTGCGGGATATGCTTTTACTTCATGATGAAAAGGAGTATTCAATGGGATCGCAATATATAGCTAATTAAGGGTAGAGTTCCCCGTGTAAGCAGTCTGGTTAGTTAAGTAGGTACTGATTTCCAAGTTAATTCAATGTAGAGCGACCAACAATATTACCTACCACAACCTTTTTGTTTATATAATAGTATGATCAAAATCAATACTTTTAAAAAACGAGAATGAGAATGTCTTTGAAGGCTGTTGACAAAGCTAAAATGATTCAGTTATTATTATAAATATATTGGCACAAACTGTAAGGCATGGTTGGTGAATTTAATTGGAAAGAGAGACCCGTTAGAGTATTTGCCGGGTAAACCCAAGGTAATGCGATGAGACTGAGATGGATGGGGGCAGTTCAAGGGCAAGCCACCAACATATCCTCACCCGAGTTCAGTAAATCAAACCTAATTAAAGTTTTCCATTTATGTTTAGTTAAACTTCTCTTATGGAACAAGTTCATATTTCTTACCGTGGGGGAACTAACAGATCATTCAGTTGGTTTCTTTGTAGAAATATCTGCTTTCTTTTGAGCTCTCGGCTATGGAGCCGGACTAACTTTGTTGGTATTTGTGTCGAGTAGTGTAAAGAGATACTCACTTTTCAAGAATGAACCTTGACCTTCAAGTGCTACATCACAAGAAACATGCACAGATGATCAGATGTTACAACATAAATAAACTGCGCCAAACAAACTTGGGCAATGGATTTGATCTTCACTATTGTTCTTTTTTTTATTCGGCCGGGGAGTACAATATCCACAGCGGAGGAGAAACGGGTTGTTCGATCCATTCCCATTTTAGGCTGTCGTGTTGTTTAATTTGATGGGTACAAGGTTGTAATGGTCTTTTAATTTCAAGGTTAAAAGGGATAAGTCTTTGAGTGATGGAAGGGGAAGGACTGGAACTTCACATGTCACTCTGCTTCTGCTTCAGGGAATACAATTTGGGCTTTGAAGGTCCCTCCCAAGCTGTACAACTCTAGTTATTTAGTCATCACTTGTTCTGTGGCAGAAGCTTTTGACTATGAAAAGGGGTTTTGATTTAGCTAGCAAGGAGATTCAGATTTACATTTGAGGTACTCCATCAGACAAACCATCCACTAGAGTCATAGATAACAAAGCTTCGTGTAGTACAATCGAAGTTAGTTTAATTGATCCAATTGTTCTGCGGAGCTTGACAGCATTCTCTCTGTTTCGGATTTTCAACATTAATATGTGAATTAACCTCCCCAACCTCTCCATTTGCATCCCGGCAATTCTGTACAGTTGAGGCAGCTTGATATTATATTTAAGTGAAAATAGGAGCATGTTGTTCATGTTCATATATAGACCCATTGGAGCAGGTTGTTCATGTTCATATATAGACCCCTTCACACCTTCCTTTCCTGATTACTTACAATAGTGAAATTTAGTTTAAAAAAAGTGACAAAATTTTAACTTTATGTAAATTGAATTATAAGTTTGTGAATTGTTAATATTCCATTATTGGTTTAGAGACCATGGATATCGCACTAAAAATCAAATCACAAAGATCACATGCGTACTTTTTTTAATGTTAATTTTGAATAAAACTCAAAATATAATTTCTTAGCATACATGTTCACATGATACGTATACTTTTATAGCTTGGGATGTTGTATTGGAATTTTCTTTTTTGATCAACGATGTTGTCATGGATCATTGACATTGATAGGAGTTTGCCAATTTGGCAGTGTAATCATTAATCTGGGAGTACAAATCTGGAGGTATTTTGTAATATATTAGGATTTAGAAATACTAAAACTATTATCAACAAGGATTGAGTTTAAGGCTAATCAATGTGATAAATGAAGGTATTTAAATAAAAAAATTACTCAAGCTACTCATATTTCATTTTTCGACCGGTATTCATAATTTTTCTAATTTCATATATATGATAATTAAAATGGAGAAAGTTTTCCTTTTAGTAAATAAACAAATAAAAAGCGGCTGAAAATGACAGGCAGGTTTCAACTTTTAAAAAGTGTTTGGATAGAAACCAAACCATAATTTTAAAAATATTTTTATGATTTATGAAGTAAATATGTGAAAGAGTTTATCTCGTTTTACAAAAAAATATTTCCGAGAAGCATTTTTGAAACTTGTCAAGCACCTCTTTGATTTCCGTTACCTCACAATGTCGTGAATTATCGACATATTAATGAGTCCATGACGCAGCTTTCTCCTCCGAAACGACGACGGGTTCAGCACTCCGACTTGACTCCCACGCTTTGCTGTTTGATCCTTCTTTCGACTCAGAGCCGTTCTCGCTTATAGAGAAACAGAGACGCGTGACGCGCAGGATCGTTAATTGGAGCTTTGGGGCACTGGCGTTCCTTGCCGGAGAAGATGAAGATCAACGTAAACACCGTCGCCCGCAAAGTGGAGGTTGACAATCGCATACCCCTCCATTATTATTATCGGATTGCCGATAATCTTCTCAAACAGGTATCGTTTGAATTTTCTTCTCCAGCGCGTCTTTGATCCCCTCTTTTCTTTGTCGTGGTGTATTTTTTAAATTGTCGATTTGTAGGGATATTAGGGTTTTAATTCTCTTTAATTAGTGATTTCATCTCGAAGTTTCTCGAAGCTGTGAAGAGAAACCAGTGATTCGTCCGTGCATATGCAGGAGGGCTTTTGTGATTACGGATAACAAATTCATAAGTTAAAGAGCAATGGTGGTCCTTTTATTCCTGCTTCTTAGGCAGACGCCTTAGGAAATTGATATGCAGCCATATGAATATTAGTACTATTGTTTGTTGGTTTATATTTTTATACGCTATCATTGATCGTCATTGGTATAAGAGAAAATGAGCAGATTTCAAATAAGCTAATGATGGAAAGTACTGAAACTTGATCTCCTGCTTCCGAGGATTGGACAACGTCCTGATGAGTTTAAGGAACTTACATGGAATAATTAGCCGATTACAGGTCCTGTGTAGAGGATTTAAAACAATCGGGACTTGGAAAATAATAGAATGATGGATCTATTGCAACTGATAAATGAAAGATGCTAGTAATAAAAAATATTGACCCACACAACCAGTCGTGGCAATCACCTCCATGTGGCAAAATCAATAATTTCCTTCACAGTTGAGAGTAGATTGAAGAATGAATCAATTACCTCGAGATTACCGTTGCTTTTGCTGGATGAGATGTGTGCTTCGCATATGAAAGCTTTTCATCTTCAAGTATGCTGAAATGTTATAAAATAGAAATAGGATTTCTATCAAACAAGTCTGAAGATTAAGATATATCTACGATGTGACTAAGATTGGCCCAGGTGCCGCAGATGAGGTGCTTTCATTGATTTTTTTTTTTAATTAAAAAACATCTTTATATTGAGTATGACACATGCAAACAGATGCTCATATCTGCAAGGAAGAACGTTTCTTTGCTATCATAATTTGTAGAGTTTACGTTACATTTAGATTAACTTTGACCTATGCAATTTGGGGCTTGCTTTTGGATTTCAATATTTTCCTTGGTGATTTTATGGATTAATTGTTTTATTTCTTGCAATCAGGCTAATATCTACCGGGAGGAGAACAATATAGTTGACTTGTATATCATACTTCTCAGATTTTCAAGGTAAAATGATGAAAAATCCTTTGATTTCCTCAGTTTTGAACTAGTAAGATTGCAGTTAAATCGTGTTTAAGCTTCTATGTTTTTCTCTAACTGTGCATGATTATTTTTCTTTTCTAAGTTTGGTTTCTGAAACCATACCATGTCATCGAGATTACCAAACTTCACTTCCCAAACAAAAAGCTGCATATAAGAAGGTAAGAAACTACAACATTTGCCATTTTGTTAGGTGGATGCATTTTATCTTGCCTTTTTTTTTTTTTGGGTTTTAAATACAGCTGAATATGTGGTAATCACTTTATTTTCCTTTGATTCTTCCATCTCAGAGATTGTTTGCTGTACTGGATGAGCTTGAATCTTTGAAGCCAGAATTCAAACAAAAGGTTAATGAATTGAATGAGTTACATGGGGACGCACAATTTCCTAAAGTTAATGACTTCAGCAAGGCTTTGCACAGTTCAATGACTTCATCTTTGGAATGGCCTGCTGTCAATAATAATTCTTACTCAGGAATGGATTCTAAACAGGTAAGCTATTGATAATGCATTCTTTTTTTTGGTTACCTGTGTGCTGCACAAAGTTCAATTTATTTTCTTGCTTTCCGTTTTGTCTGATCAAGATTGTGTTCTTGAGGGAGTTTATAATTGTTTTTACTTATTTATTTCCTATGAATTACCATGACACGTCTGTGATGCAGTTGTTTAATTCTCAAGACTTCATATATTTGTGCTTTATTTGCCTACGTCTGGTTTATACCTATTAACTCGTTTTTCCTCTGTTTTCTGTTTTGGGCTTGATGCTGCTGCAGCCTGCTGGCTTGGGTCTACAGTCTTCATGGAAATTTAATAATAATGCTGGTCATTACGTATCTTCAAATGCTGTGCCTAATGACAAGCAGTTTCAGAAACTGTATGTTTCTTGTTCTTATTGTATTCTATTCTTTTGGACTACTTATATATGAGGCCTGCATGTGAGTAAGAGCTACTTTTTTCTACTGTGACTCTTTGGTTTTGGCCATCCCAGGACATCATTACTTTGCTTATCAAATGTTAGCTTGGTTGACTGGTTTTCGGTGTTCTGAGCGCTGACTCATCTTTTCATCATTGTTTATACTCAGTGTTCTTTTTGTGGTTTTTGCGCCTAAATAAGTTTAGTTTTGCATGTTTCATGGTTCGCATTCCTTTGTGTCCACCTTCTTCCCCATCCCTCCAAAAGGAAAAATCAAAGAATAAATGGAGAAGAGAACAGTTTGAAGTTAGTATTTGATTTTGATTTTGTTTTCTGTTATAGCTTTTGAAAGAATTTTTGTATGCTAGCTCTGTATTCCATAATAAATATCAATGCCTTATTTGCATATCTTGGTTGCTTATATATTCTCTCGCAAATCAAGTTTATTTCACACTGAACACATCTTCAGTTGGCTCCCCCTCTTTGTTTTCAGCAGCTTGTATGTTGTGAGTTGTGATTTGATTCAACAAATATTTATTGTCTTCCGCACATTTTACTTTTTAAGGTTTATTTTTTCAAAAAGTATATGTAGGCATATGCTTAATGATGAGATATGATAATTGCTTGCGGGAATGTGCAGATCTCTTAGTTTACGTCTACCAAAGGAGGAGACTCTATCCAGACACTCATTTTTGGGACCAAATGGTCTTCGGGGCCAGTGGCTTGGACCAAGTGCAGGAGTGAAGGTACTATTACAGGGTGGCATTCTAGTTTTTTCGCAAATTAAGATAGTGCTTGCTTTTAATAAAATATAGATATTATTTTGGATGTTTGCAGGTTCAATATCCAAGCAGTAGTGATTTGACTAGTGCTGAGAATTCAAGGTTTGGAATATCCATTCTTTCTTCAGAATGAAATTAGGAGGCTTTTTCCAGAGTCATTTCTAAGCTCTGGCATGATTTTAATGGTTCTTTCACTGGCTATTGTAGTGTACTTCCTTTCTGGAAGTTCCCTGCCCGTTTTCTTTTATCTGAATTGTTCTTTCTTTAAACAACAATCGTATTTGAAGATTAGTCTATTTGTTAATTGTCACTTTACTACGTCTTATTCAGCTTTCTACCCAAAATATTTCTAGTTGTGAAATTGTAACACTTCTTATTTTTGTTGTCAATGTTGATAGTCTGAATCAGGCTGGAAAATATGATCTTGTGGGATTTAAAGAGGGTGATCCAGGAACAGGCATGTCCACAATGGAGTCAGTGCTCTCCTTGGATGATGGAAGCTGGTCGCATCCTGCTGATGAGTCATGTCCTCCTCTATTGAATGAATCGGGGGACAGTAACTTCCAGTTGCTCAACATCAAGCAACCTTCACCTCCTCCAGTTCTTGCTCAGATTCAGCCAGAATATACCCCAATTCCTCCTTCAAAAGTTGCAGATCCAAGACCAGGACCAGCTAAGTCTTTGGATTCTCCACTTGGTCCTTCTGATTATCAGCACCTGCATATTGTAAGTGCCATTATTCTTTTAGAAAGTATATATGTTTCTTCGCTTCTCTTGGTCATTATCGTTACTTGTTCTGTTTCATAGTTAGTTTGGCTTGTTTGTTATAGTGGGTCAAAGTCATCTTACTTTTTTGTAACTTTGTGTTGCAGCCTGTCAAAATGATGGATGATTTTTTGAGGTTGGCTCTGGAAAATACACGGAAAAACTTGGAGACTTGTGGTGTTCTTGCAGGGTCCCTGGTAAGAGCAGTCAAAACTTTAAATTGTGTTGTCATTTTCTGCATATGTTGATTTCTAATAATAGTTTTTGGTGTTTGCAATCCGTGGGGCTGTAGAAAAACAGGGTCTTCCATATTACTACACTCATAATCCCAAAGCAGGAATCAACTTCTGACTCGGTAAGAAAACAATCATCTTTAAGTTCTTGCCTAAGTTTTATGATTTATATTGCTTTCCCTCGATCACAATATGATCTAATCCCTTACTATTTAATACTTAAAAGGGAAACTTTCATTTGTAGAGGCTAATTCCAATTAGACTGATTGTGGTGAATAATATAATGTTTAACTCCACATTGACTTTGAGATGCACAGGTGTGATGAGGTCTTGCATTTGTTTACTATTGATATTATTGATAACTCAGAACTACTTACGTGGAAGCATTGCTTGAAACTCGGCTACTATTGTAGACCGTGTGAGAGAATCTTACTCAAACAACCAGTTCTGTTGTCTATTTTAATGAACTTAATATTGGTATGGCCACTTATCGGAAATAAGATACTGATTATCATATCCCATGATCATAAATAGGATTATTTGATTATTCAATGCGCAACAGTTTGAAATACAAGATTGTAGGAAATGCAGTTTTATTGATCATTGATTAATCTACTTGTGTCTTTTACTCTTCAATATTTTCTCATTATTCTCCCATTTGATAATTATGCAGCTAATTGCTTTTATTTTTCAGTGCCAAACATTGAATGAGGAAGAGATATTTGAAGTTCAAGACCGTTTATCTCTTTTTCCTTTAGGCTGGATCCATGTAAGTGCTCCTTTATCGTTATGGGTGGAAGTTCTCTTATTTTTTCAGTTTAATTCTATCAAAGAATATGTTCTTTGTATCTGTGAGGTGGCAACAAGAATTATATCATGTATCTGGTCCTGCTTAGAGCTTAACTGGAAATTATATTGAACTGCATAGAATGCAACAGATGCAAGTTTAGTAAGAATAAAAGGAATATATAATTGACGGGAAGGAATTTATGTAGCATTGGAATGCTTTGAGATGAGATATTTGACCCCAACAAATTTAAGAATTTGTATGTTTCTATTTAAATATCTTGGATCTATCATCTCTACATCATAGGTGATCATTTCTGCTACTAAATACTGCTTGAGATCGCTTAACATGTTGATTTGTGGATGATTGTATTAGAAGTTTTTAAGTAATTGATAGGCGCTCTTGAGAACGAGCAAGCTTCTGTGGCAAATTTTGTAGCATAGTTTATGTCTTTGTCCTTTTTTTCTTCCCCTTCCCTTGGTCATTTCTTTCAATTATTTTTTGGCATCAAAGCTTTAAATGTCACCTGTTTTGTCTTGTTAATTTTTCATTTGGACTACAGACACACCCATCACAGACTTGTTTCATGTCATCGGTAGATCTCCATACACATTACTCATACCAGGTAACAGGAATATAATTTTGTTTCTTCTCTCTTTTTCACTTTTTAGGTTAAAATGAAGTGTTCTTTTGTGGCCCTAATGTGGCAACAATATTTTTAATTCTACTTTATGGATTTTCAATTTTATAGCTTTTTTGATATTGTACTTTGTGCTTTCTTTATTCTTCCATTTTACTGAACCCGATCCTTTTCTTCCTCCCTCATGTAGACTTTTTAATGAGTGATTTGGATGGTAGGTTTCAAAGGGGGTTTCTTGGCCAATTTATGAACCCAGTGAATTAATATTGACAGGGCAAGGAAGTATGGGATACCTATGTCCCGCATTGAGTAGCATGGGCTGCTCAATAGTGTACTTAAGCATGTTGGTTCTTCCACCTCAATAGCTAATTTTTTGGGGGAGGGTTTCGTGGCTTCCTTAGGAACCTATAAGCTACTTGATCCTCAATTATGATTGCATGATAGGGTTACATTGACTTTGGTCAGCAGCTTCATTTAGAATTTCTTTTTGGGAAAAAAATCTTATATATTATTGTGATTGTATCTTGCTGAGACAATATATTTTATGCCCTTGTTTTAGATCATGTTACCGGAGGCAATTGCAATTGTCATGGCCCCTACTGATACAAAAAGGTGCATTTTCTTTTGTGTTCTTGCTCCGTCAATTATTAAAATTATATTTTACTGTCGCTAATTACTCTGCATTTGCTGGTGATCCAGTCCACATGGCATATTTCATCTGTCTGACCCTGGTGGTGTGTCAATAATTCGCAACTGTCAGCAACGTGGATTTCATCCACATGAAGAGCCGTCTGATGGAAGTCCAATTTATGAGCATTGCTCTCATGTTTATATGAACGCTAACCTGAAGTTTGATGTTGTTGACCTTCGATAGAGATGATTAATCTAGGATTGCAGGCTCGCGGAAGAACATCTTTCCAGAGTTAAACAAGAACGGCATGTTTGCTTACCTGGCTGTCATCTTGAAAATTGAACTTCATGCTGATTCTTTTGTATTTAGTGAATGAGCTAGAGAAAACTAATCGCCCACCTCGAGATTTTGTATCATGCCAGGGAAATTGCACGAGATGATTGTATCATAAAAGAAAGATGATTGTGTAAATAGTGGTATTAAATTGGAGGTGGAGAAACCAGAAATATGACAACTGTTATCACGCAAGATGGTGCAATGAATTGGACGGGTGCCATCAGATACAGGCTACAGGTTCAATGTTAAGGTGAATTCATTGTCTAGACATGTTCATGGTAGTTAGTTTGCCGCTTCTTTTTTTCTTTTTTTTTCCCTCTTCTTTTTTTTTTGGGGGGGGGGGGGTGTGGTTTATTTGGTGGTTCACTGATCATAAGGAACAAGGAGTAAAACTGAAGTGTAATGGATCATTATGAAGTTATAATGAATGTGGTGGGCAAATCGGTCTCAGGAGCAAGTCCATCCCAAGTGTTATGCTAGTTTCAGAGACAACCCCCCCCCCCCCCACAATAAAAAAACTGCCATCTTTTCCTATGCATGGTGCATTTTATTCACATTGGAAACCCCCAAAACAACAGCTTTGATGACACTGTTTGGTTTGATGATTTCAAAGTACTTACCTACTTTCACCGGTTCATGAGTTTGCTTCTGCCCACCGAGCCGGGAAAGATGCTCTGCTCCAATATCTTCACCCCCGTGTAAATACTATTTTCTGTTTGGGAGGCCTGCGCGATGTATAAACTAGCTATTTTAACCATGCTGAGGGCCAACAAAATCAAGAGTTTTTGTTGCTTTTTCCCCCTCACAAAGTGGCATTCCCATTTTCTAACAAAAGTGCAATGTTCTCAATACGTATTACACCAGGACAAAACTACAAAATCCGGTTGGAATCCCCGTAACACGTGTCATCTGCAAGAATTCTAGGAGACATTCTTGCGACTTTATCTTCGACGGACTCATTAATGAATTAGTAGTTCTTATTTTTTTACGCACATCTGAAAGGCCCTTAAAGAAAGTGGGAAGGTTTTTATATTTATTAACTCTCACGATATGTCCGCCAGAAAACTAGGCATGTGAAATTTTGAGGGTGAGAATCCATGTTGATAAATCGATTTAAATCTGGTACAAAACTACTGACATGCCTGCCCAGCATGCTTGAAATTTGAATGGCACATCCTCTTGGGATCCACCACTAACCAACCTAGTGAATCACTGGGGGGGAAAAAAAAAAAACAAAAGAATAAGTATTGCTTACCCCACAAAACCCCACTGATGCGAACACATCAAATTAAAAAGGGAGCCACACTATTCCTCTCAATTGGTGGGAATTGCTGGCTGGCTGTTAGGTCTTCCGCATGTGAGGCTGAGCCCCAAAAAAAAAAAAAACCATTCCTCACTTTAAATTTGTTTGGAACCAAAGGCAACTACTAGGACAGAGCAATACGTATCGTATAGGCCACCAAAACTGGGTGCTCATTTAATACCTTTTCATCCACCAGTGCATTACGTTGTTCACATTCTAGCTTTGAATTCTTAAAAGTTTTCTTAGGTGAAACCAGTAAATGTAATGGCCTAGTCATGTCTGTTCCTGAATGGCGTGTTCATGGCGTTTGATATGAGTCTATCATACATGTGACCCTATTCAATATCCACGTACCCACCATGAAGTGGCATTGACGCTGACTTATTATCAACGTACCTTTCAATTTCTTCCTCTCTACAAAAATCAGTACTTGTCCTTTCCTTTAAGGAGTTAATTTTAACATCTTAAATGTAATGAGATATAACAACCATTACACCCCTTCTTTCTGGTCCTAATTATAGATATTGTTTGTAGCGCAAATAATGTCTTATAATTAGGACTGGAGGTGAGTATATTAGGATTATGGATATACATTATACAAATAAAAATGTTACGAAATTTGACTAATTTTAACTCAAGCTGATTAAGCCCAAATTCGAGAAAAAGTTCTTCCAACATGGTTTTGATCTATTAAAAAAAAATATACTCAAACTCAATTTTTATATGAATTTAATCTTATTATAGAAGGTCAAGAGAGAATTCTCCAAATATTATAGATGCATCCTTCAACAAGGAGGTAATCAAATGTTTTCAAAATATGTCATTAAAAATTAAAAA
>NW_021633712.1:0-29409 GCF_004799145.2 Neltuma alba
AGAATCCATTTGAGTATAGCAGCTAATTCAGATGTCTAAAAGGTTATGGATCTCATTTTGAATAAAAATTCTGTTTTCTCTCCCTGACAGTGGAACAAGGAACTTATTTTTCATCTTTATAGATCTTTATTTGCCACTCCATTACTCTCTATCCCACTTCTTTTTAGAAATTCCAAAGATACAATCATTTGGACATTTGGACATTGGAAAAAGCGAAGCATACCTGGTGAAAGAGGGTAATAAAATATGTGAAATTTCCTATATAGTTCCTTAGTTGGTAGCTTCTGGAAATCAATTTGGTCCATCCATTTCCCTGGAAAATTTTGTCTATTCCTTTAGAAGTTTCTCAACAATGCCTTACACTATCTTGAAGTTATTACTCTGTGTCCATTTAGATGCCACTATGAGGAAACAATGGAGCATCTCTTTCTCTTATGTCCACTTTGTCACAACTTACTTTTATACTTCATTTTATTTCAATTGGACCCATTTGGAATCACTTATTATGGCCATAAGTTAGAAAAAGTTGAACTTTAAATTTTCTTAAATTGGGGTTACTATTCATTATAATCCTTACAAAGGCCAAAATTTGAAAATTCATAACTAATTCTAAAAAAATTGAATTGAGATGGTTCCAAGTTCTATGGAAAGCTCTTGACATAGGAAAAATACTCATTGGTATTTAGAACTCATGCATCAAATTTCATTCAAAGTGGTACTATTCATTTGGTCATTTTTTAAATTTTCTAGGATTTATGCCCAATTTTTGAAGGGCATAACTTTCTACATAAAACTCCAAATTTAGTGAATTACCACTTGTTTTAAAGCTAAAAATAAGATCTATGAGCATGCCAAATTTGAGATCCAAAATCGTTCAATTACTCAAAATCTCATTAGTCCAACTTTGCTCCCAAAATGTCAACTTTCATCCCCTTTTTTGCAATTTTTATTCTATTTCTTTTCTTTTTTCCTCACATAGCCTTTCCAATCACCTAACACATAGTTACATGTAATTCCTTAACCAATTGCTCAAACATAAAGTATTATTAATCATTGATACCACATTCCAACATAGTCTATCGATGTACATAACAATGCATAATATTACTTAACAAATTTCAACCATATACAAAAGGGCAATTAACTTCCATAACATAACTCCTTCCATCAAAATACCATCTCCCTGTCCTTGAACATTCCTTGATATTCCTATTGATTGTTTATACATTGAGAGAAATGTGATTTCATGAAAATCTTAGTAGCAATGAACTATAATTATCATGTTAATCAAGAATCACATAATGTGATATGCTATGGAACTTCAAGATATCCTCAAGTCACATAAAATCATGTCATGCATTATGCCAAGGAAAGAAACAAATATATATTCACATTAGCATATTATCATGCATTTGGCAAAAGGATATCAAATTTCATAAAATCAACAATTATCACAATATAAATTCATCAATTTAAAGTAATCAACACAAACACATTAAGCAAGCAAGACCAACAATAAAATCATAAGCTCAATGCTACCTTTTCTCTTAGTATAATTTCGACCTCTTTAAGTGATCAAGGTTCTCCCTGATTCTTCTCCACAAAACCAATAAATTCATACATAAACACATCCCAATTTATCAATAATTCAAGCATAAACATTAATGCTTGACATTAAGCTTGATTAAACCCCTTTTTTTTTTACTTTTAACATATTATTTTCTCTTTGTTTTTATCGATCTCTTGGTCCATTATTACACAATTTTCCATGTAGAATTCAAATATCAATTCAGGTTTACCAAAATCATACTTCTTCCCCTTCAATTCAGTTCAGTCAGATAGGGACCTCTTTTGATTCAAAAATTTCATTTTTGATTCCAATGATTTTAAACACTTTCCCTTAGTGTTTCCTTACACAAAAACACCTTTTGAACTCATTGGAATAATCAAAACACATCAAAACAAACTCCCATCCCAATAACATAAGTTGGCTGAATTGAACCTCTTAAAACCTTAACTTGATTTTCTTTCAAAAAATCAATCCAAACATCACTTAAACATGTAATTTCAAGCCTCAAATCTTGGTTTCTATCCTTCCCTACATTCTTCAAGTCAACCTAAATGAACAGCATGCAACCTTGGATTATTGTCACAAATTTCCACTTGAAGCAAGCTTTAAACTTAACCAAAATAAAGCTCAAACTTACCTCAATTAATTTTTGATCAAACTTACACTTCCACTTCCTCTCAAATTGCACGGTTAGAGGCTCTCTTCCAAGGTTAAGAATTTAGTTTAGTAGTACCTACCCTTATGGTTCTCTATTTTGCCAGAAATGTTTAAAATGGAGGGGTTATTTATAGAGCCAAAAATCATACCTCCTTCCTCCATTTAGGCGTGATTTTTTGCCACTTGGGAGGCCACTTGGCCGCCATGAAACGCTCTATAATTTCAGATCATGCCATGTGTTCAGTCTCCAGAATATTCCACTGATATTTAACTAAAATTAGGCCTAAATCCATTTTAATTATTGGGCCAGGTTTGCATGAGTTTTTGGGCCTTTCTTAGGCCAATGTGGAGCTCACTTTTGATCTAGAAAGTCTCAAGAATTTAGCCAAATAATAAAATATTAATTCCAACCAATATTAAAGCTTATCATTTACTATTTGCTTGTCACTTTTCATAATTTTTTAGACCTTCTAAATTATATTTTTCTTCATGAAAAATCCTATTTTAATATAAGAATGCATTCTGAAAATTTTTTAGAATTTTTCTCTTCTCTATCTATTTATTTTGAATTTCTCTCCCAAATAGAGCTTTATTTGGGAATAAAATCCCTAAAATTAATTTTTATACTTTCAGGGTCTAAATTCAGTTTTATAAATTCAATCAAATATTTAGATAGTTATTCCACAATGTTTTCAGAATTATTGAGGCATCTACACATTTAAAATAATTATTTTCCCCTTAATTTTCACTATTTCTCGAAAAACCTCTGTTTTCAGGAAATTCTATAAATAGAAATTTTCACACCTTTTTTCACTTTTAGGGCCTCTAATAAGGTTCCAAAACCTCCAATTTATCTTTTTATAATTTTTTTAAGAATTTTTTATAATTTTTCTCTAATATTTTCCAGTTGCCCTCCCTGGACTGATAATTCCAAAATATCAATCTGTATCCTATTTGGATTTTATGTCAGGCCTGTCACATCCAGTATTATGGTAAATAGAAATAAGAAATATTCTCAAAATGTTGAGGAAAAAAAATGATAAGGAGAAGTAGAAGAATTTTGGTGGAAAATAAATTACCATAAATTTTCCAAGCCAATTATAGGAATTTGACTAATTAAGGAAAATTAGTCAAATGTAAATAAGAAAAAATATTTCCAAGCCTTGGAAAATTAATAAAAAATAAGGATGATATCCTTTGAGAGTTATATGAAATTATAAAGTTTGTTTTATGACCAAATTACCCTTAGAGAAATTACAAGAGAATTTAAGGGTGATTTAGGCTAATTAAGGGATTTTATTCAGAAAATTCCAAATAAATATTTTTAAGGAGAAAAAAATTCCAAGAAAATTTCTATGAGACACCAAGGAATTATAAGAAATTATGGAATTAAATAAAGACCCTCAAGTATCCAAGATTTTTCCAAATACTTGTGAAAAGTGGAAAAATCCCTAAAGAGGAGGAAATTAATTTTTCTTTTTATTTAATTATTAGGAAATTTATTTTGTGGCAAAGAGGGAAATTTGGGAAGATAAAAATGAGAAGAATAAATTAAGAATCTGACAAAAAATAATTACAGAGGCGAAACTACTGTAATTATAGAAAGGAAGTTAAACTCAAAGCCAAAGTATACTGATAAAGCAAGACTAGTGTCTTGCAAATCAAATAGATCACATTGAGCCATGTGTCAAGCTCTTAATGGAGAGAATTTGAACTTGCCAAGTGTCACTCCTCAAATGGAGAGGATTTTGACTTTGGTAATTAATTTCTTTTGGATTTTGTTAATTAAGAAAGAGAAATCAAGATTAAAGGGGGTAATGACACTTGGACTCTCATTAAAGATGGTAGTTGAGATTTTTGGACCATTAAACAAGCTCATCTTCCCCCTATTTTTAGATGCATGTTCGGCCAAGGAAGGAAAGGAGAGAAAAGAGAGAGTTTTGAGAGAAAAGCAAGGGAAAGCAAGCACCTTTGGTCATACAATCAAGGACTCAAGTTTTTCTTGGTTCTAGATGTGTTCTTCTTGCTTTATTTTCTTTCTTTCTATGGTTGAAAAATCTGTTTCTTCTCTCCTTTGATGGCTGGCTGAACTGGATGTTTAGAGGGAAAGGGAGTTTTGTTTATCACACTTGCTAAGACACATCAACACATGTTAGTTCCTAGTGTTTGCAAGTGGTTATAGTTTGTTTTGGAGCATTTTTCTTAGTTCTTTCTTTGAATGATCTTTTTGGCCAAGATATTGATTGAAACCTAGGATGAGTTTTTCAATATTTAAGGCTTTTATGATGCTTAAAATGAGAAATGGTGTAGGGTAAACCAAAAGGAATAAGTGTTTGGAAGCTTTAAAACAAAGTTGTAAATTTTGGGTCAAAACCCTCTTTGGTTCGGTCAAGGGTAGCTAAAAGAAGGAGATTTATTTTGCTAGATCTAAGTACATATTTGGAATCTATATGAAAAACCATGTAGGAATGGGTCAAGAAGCAATTTTTAGGGTTAAAAGGAAACAAGTTCATAAATAGTGAACAAAGGAGGGAGATTTTAGGAGCAAGAGTCATTTTTGATTTATGTTCTTGCTTTTTCTTAGTTGGTTAATGATTCTTGCTACCCTTTTTGATGGATTGTATTGCTAGGGTTTGATATTTGTGAAGGAAAAGAGGAGAAAGAAAGAAACCTCAAGCTTTTGGAGCAAGGTAGCAAGTTAAACCTAGCTACTAACACTAATTTGGCATTATTGATTATTGAATGATTATTTGCTATTATGTGGTTGAACTTGATTATAATGTGGCTGCTCTTTTTACTTTCTTGCTTTGACCTTTGCATGATTGAGTTTTTCAAATGATAAGCATGCTAGTTCACCAATAGTAGTTAATGTAGTTATGCATGTTTATGATACTTGTTGGTGATATAGTTGGTTAATTTGCTATTGGGATTTCAATGAAATCTCATTCCACAATGAAATCTAACATTTTAGAGCCTGAATCCTCCAAGGGAAAGCTGCAAATTGAAGGTTAAATTGTGGTGTCTTGCTTCCACTAACAGTGCTGTAACACACTGTCACTGCCTCATTCATGTGACTTTTTGATTAAGCTTCCGAACGTGTTTAGTCACGAAATTTGTCATGATTATAGATAATGTCCTGAGCTTCAATTTGAAAGCTAACACGTTAAAAATGGCCAAGTATACGATTTTTAATTATTTTTCAAAGTTAAAGGTCAGAATCTGAAAAGAAGGGTTTTTAGCAAATGGACAATGTTACCTTTCACAAAAACCTGATGCTTTTTCCTAAGGAATTGGATCACAAGATTATTTTTTCTTGAAATATAACTTAAAGAGCTTTAAATAGAATTTTGAACCACCTCATTTTGATTTTTGTGGAATAAGTTATGAATTTTTGAAGTTGGACAGAAAACTGGATTTTTACATGATGAACAGTAAAAATCAGAAATTTAGCGTTTCTTTTTATAAAAAGTGAGCCCAAGACCATCCAATGTGGTCTAAAATAGTTTTAAATGGAACCTAAGTTGATAAAATAGTAAGGTGTGACAAGGCCTGACTTTGTTAGCCAGTCTACCTTCTGTATTGGCCCTCAACTTAATTTTTCATATCCATTGCCAGGGTTAATTTTTGCAGGATGTGACATTTCCTCCCTGTTACACCTTGCTTCTATTATACCTTAGAGTCCATCTAGAACCATTTCTGACAACTTTGGATGGCCTTAAGCTCATAAAAACAGAAATATTCACTGTGCATTTTTCATATTACAGGTTCAATTTGGAAAAATTATGACTAATTCTAGAAAAATCATATGGAGGTGTTCAAAAATTCTACTAGTAGCTCTTTCAATGCTCTTTAAGGGACAAATATCAAATTGTGAAACATCCTACCTTTAACCCCTCAGAGTACACATTCGTAAGCGTTATGGTTCAAGCAGATCATGACACAAGCCCGTGGATTTAAAATTTCAACATAATTACTCAGGTTACTATTTACTGTTTAATTTCTAGATTACAAGCCCAACTTCAAAAATCCATAACTAATTCCATAAAAATTGTATTAGAGTGTTCTAAAATTGTACGGAAAGCTATTTCGATGTTGTCTAAGGGAAAAATATCCAATTGAACTTATCCTTGCCCAATTCGTACAGTTTAATCAATAAATATTACTTTTCATTTCAAAAAATCTGGAACTTCCAGATTCTGTGCCTCAAATTTGAAAATTCGTATCTCCTTGTGTACACATCCAATTGAGATGATCTACCTATAGTTTTAAATCTTAGGATGTGTACTATGAGTCTACCAAAATTTTGTGACTTAACTCATTCGTTTGATAGGTCAAACTGGAGTTACAAACTCACTGCTCCAGGACCTACGTTTTATCCCTTAACATCTTTTTACTTTAATTCTTTTTATTTTTTTGGCATACATAACAAGGGCTTACTCTTTCCTGTTCATGCTCATACATTTCTATACATGCCATAAGCATTACAATTAAATACATGGCATCATTGGCATCCATAACATAAATTATATAATAGGAGAATTACACATTGAATAATAATATCATTCATTAACATGAACAATAATTCTCCACTTTCTTCTCCTTGCTTCTCATGCCATTTTTACCCCTTGATGATTGACCTAAATGGTTGGTTAGGAAGGGGTGAGATTTGGGGGAATCTTAGTAGCAAACAATACCATATTAATCATGCTAGATGGATGCCAATGCACTACACGCAACTTGTTTATTGTCTTGTTAATTAGTGACATATTAGCATACTCAAAGCTAACTTCTTGATGCACGGCCATAGAGACATAATCTACTCATCATGAGTAGCAATTACAACAGCTAAAATATGTCACATTAACATTCAAATAACATGTACACAGCAACACACAAGCATACAACATCAAGCAATGACAATAGGTAAGTTCACTACCTTGCACCTCAACCTTTCCCCTTACTTTTCCTTTGAGTCCCTTGACTTTCCAACCATGTGAGCATTCGGTCAATATCCCCAAACATCCTCTTAGATGTTCCAAGGTCCTAAACATAGTCATAATGATCACACAACCTATTAGAACCGCTAGATTACATAAAGTTCAAGACTAGCTCTTTTGAACCTCAACCCTTTCTCTTGCTTTTAGGGTTTTCTTTCTAGCTTTTCTAACATAAATCTCATCATTTCCCATCCTTAAGATCCAATTCTTGTCAATTAGGACCACTTTAGATGACCTTAGATTAAAGAAGATCAAATCTGAAAATTTTGCTTCGTGGGTACTGTTCACGCAGAAATTCCAGAATTTTTGCTCAACTTTGAAAATTCATAATTAATTCTAGAAAAATCAAAATTGAGTGGTTCTAAGTCTCACTGAAAGCTCCTTAAGTTAA
The DNA here is from genome assembly GCF_004799145.2 of Neltuma alba. Classification (NCBI taxonomy): domain Eukaryota; kingdom Viridiplantae; phylum Streptophyta; class Magnoliopsida; order Fabales; family Fabaceae; genus Neltuma; species Neltuma alba. The sequence goes on from NW_021633712.1 coordinate 7,616, forward strand.
ATTTAAATAAAAAATAGTTTCAGGAGCCAATTCTATGCTGAACAGTACCGGAATTGTACGGAATTTGACACTCTTCCAAAGGTTAAATACTGTTTCCAGATTTCAAACCCTAACTTTTAAAAATCACCATAAATTGTACACATATCCAAATGAAGTGTTATACACATGAATTTAAAGCTTACAGAGTGTAATTTAATCATACCAAATTCTAGAATCAGATACAAAGAGTAACTTATTCGAAATAATCATCAAACCAGATGCTACAACCATCATACACCTTGATCTTGAAGCTTGAATCTTATTCCTTCTTCTTGGCCTTCACCCCTACGTTTTTCTCTCTAAATTTTGGCAGAGTTTTCCCTCTACAAATGACTGCCAAAATGCTCTTTCAAGGTGGGGTATTTATAGCCAAAATTTGGTTTGAATGGACTAAAATGCCCTTGGTGGCTAATAGAAAGAGTAAGGGCAATTTTGGAACTTCAAGTTGACTTTTGTATCATCATTGCATCATCTTCTTGCATCATCCTTACCTCATCCTTCTAGAAGATGCCAAGTGTCATAGAAGTGGTGGAGGAGAAGGGAGATTAGATCCTAACCGTTGGATCAAACTTGTTTCCTAAGTTTCTTCCGAATTTACTTGGCTCACATTTCTCCAGCTTTCTTTATGGCCTTCCTGAGCTCAGAAAATTCTTCTGTCTACTCCATAAATTTCCTTTAATTCTAGAGAGTATCTATGAATTTTTTTAGGCCATAACACTTCCTTTAAGCCTTGCATAGAAATTCATTTACTAAAATACCCTTTTTATCAGCATAACTGGCTTTTTAATTTATTAAAGCCATTCCACTGGCCTTTTGGTTGCGGGACTAATTTTATAAATTAGTATAACCTTTCAACCATTTAACCTCATTTTTTGTATACATTTTTGAGGTCTCTTGCTATTTCAAATAATTACCTCAAACGGTATACTTTTTACCAGCTATAACCTCATAAATTCCATTTAAGCTGCCTCAGGGGTATTTTCATCTTTTCTCTTTACAGAGGAGCCTTAGAATATTATTTCCCATTTTTTGGAATTTTCTTAGAATTCTCTGTATACTCTTCCATTTTTACCCCTATTGGTCATAACTTTCTGAATTTACGGTTTAGCCCCTGCTTGGACTTAGCTTCATATAATCCTTTCTTTGAGATTTCTAACTTAACCTTTAGCCTGTATCTAGCCTCTTTTCTCTTTCAGGGCCTTCGAGACTTTACTGGAGCCTCTAATTTGATTATACTTGAGTCCCTGTAAACTTTTACTTTGTAGTTTAGTCCCTAAAACTGCTTTGACTTCCTTTCTCATCTTTGGAACTTCTGCTCAAAAGGGGTCTAGTAGCCTATCCAATTAATACTATTTCTGGTACTTTTAGACCCAAAAGTTGAGATGTTACAATTCTCCCCCTCTCAAAAGAATTTCGTCCTCGAAATTCCGGGTCAAACCTCTATTCTTCCCTTTAATGAGAGGTTAACTGAGAAGAATATCCCCGCTTATACTTAACTTTGACCTCTTCAACTTTGATTATACCTCGTTTTTGGGTTTCAACCCTGGACTCCATACTTACATAACTTGTTGTTCTATACTTTCTATTATTTACATGAGCATGGCCTTTGCTTTTAAGCATTTTATCACCACTGCTCACATTCTTTCTATACTTTAGGCTCATAATACCATGACAGTATACCTGTCTTTTTGGTATTTTACTGTACAATGGCATTTTAGGTTCTCTTAATACAGCCTTTATCTATTCTTTGCTGTATACCCTACAACTCCTCTTTAATTTAAGGGCATATCTCCTTTCTTTCCTTCATTGACTAGAACAGAATTGAGCCTAGTTTAATCAACAATAAAGGTGTCTGGAATAAGTCAAGGGTACTCTCTCTATATTAGTCCACCATTGAAGGAGATTTTAGTATCTTAAACTCATCTCTAGTCATCATCTTCCCAAAGAGGTATTGTACTCTTACCCTTATGGCTTAGCCATTTTCTCTTAGGCTTGGTCTACTGTGACCTCGGGAGCTACTATGTTCTACCGTAAGCCTCTTCAGGATCCATCGTGACTCTGGAATACTATCATCAATCTGAGCCACCTTAAGATCTCTAGGAGACTCTAGACCATAGAGTTGAGTAATAAAATAAGTCACCTCTACTCAGCTAGTAACTTGACTGATTATTCCCCAAGACTGATCACATATATCAGTATTGTCTTCTTAGGCCTTACTCAATCCTTCTGTCAACTCTTGGAATTCCTAGCCTTTCCATATTTCTTTAGCCCTTAGTTTTAGCTTCCTTAGGCCACTTTCCTTTCTTTGTGCCTTTCGAATCCCTAGGCACTGGCTCATCTCTAGAGCCTATTAACTTGCCATTGTATCAATGCTAGCCTGCCTTGTCTTAGGACTCTGTAGTCCTTGCTGTCTCTTAACAATTTAGACAACATCAGGAGAGGACTTATATCATCATATTCTTATTATCCTTTGGTATTCCGTAGTACCCTGTTAAGCTCAAGGAGCATCAGTTTGCATATCACACTTCTGTTATCTTAACCAGTTTCACACTCTCTCTGGGGTAAGGTTCATCCGGTGCCTTGCCTTGGCTGCTTCTACGTTTCCTGTGGGAGGACAGATTGCTCTGACTAGAGCATCGTCAACTCAACCACTTACTTTCTGTTTCAATCCTTCAGAGGATAGCTTACTCTAACTAGAGCAGCGTCACTCTGATCTGGAGAACCACCTCCCAATCTTAGAGAGGTACTTCATGGTCAAGACTTTCCTCATTTGCAATCTCTACCAGGGTACATTCCTTGAATACCATATCCCTATTAAAGGAAGCCTCTCCACTAGATTATTCAATCGTAAAGGCAATGGCATCTATCTATAGGAATTTCATTCCCTAGATTCCTTAATGGTTTGAGTGCCATGGTTGCACGCTTTTGGATACCTTAGGGACATAAAAGAATACTGTTTAGTCCCTGACATTATCATGTATCTAAGCATCATTGAGCTCTAGGTATCACCAGGAACTTGCTTATCTCTCTCTGTGTATAAGTTCCCAGTGCAACCATCTATTATCATGTTCTTATTCATTTCCTTTCATATCTATCCTTAAGAGGGATCTTGCCTCACTTTACTCTCTCTAACTTTCTTTACCTGATGACTAATTATTCTTATGCTCAGGTATTGATCACCATACCCTCATCACATCACACAGCGAACATTTAATCACCATGCTGTGTGGTATCTAGGTCTGGCACCTAGGTCATCTTAACCCTTCATTCATCATCATCTCATCTCTGTCCCTCTTGGTTCACTATCCCTTAGGGATTTCTATCTCTATCCAAGGATTTGAACAAACCTCAAACATCAGGTCACATCTATTACTTAACGTATACGTTGACATTGTAAGGAATTGAAAGACACGCAACGGAAATTAACTTTAAAATTTTTCAATTCCTTGCCCAGATCTACCGATTGTGTTTAAGTCAAGTGGTAAGAGGTGTTACCTGCGGTATTCGAATCGATGGTGGCTCAGGGATTCCGACGTTCGGGATGCCTATGCTCTTCTTTTAATCGTGAGAAGTCAACGACTCAGATTGGCTTCCTCTACCGGTATCCCCACGAATAGCGTTCCAATCATGAACTACGTGCTAGCGCCTCTTGTCCTTCTAGGGTTTTTGATAATCCGTCCTAACCGTCTCTCTATTGGCCGTTTCTTATCTGCAAACGTTTTGCACCCTCACACGCACAAAACCCTAGCTCCTAATATCAAATATATATAGGACACTAAGGATATTGGATTTCGGAATTAATCCTAAATTAATTCTGAAATTAATACAATATCACATATTGCGTAATCTGATAAGAAATTAATTAAATAAATATGGTTTTTATATTAAATCCGTCCTACAGATTTAATTCACCTATTCATTTAATTCAAAATAAAGATATGACGGAATTATGTTGGATTTATTCTAATAAATCAAATTTGAGATATTATACCTTATCAATTTAAAAAATGATATAGATTTAATTTATCCTTACAAATCAAATCTTATAAATATCTCTTATATCATATAATATATATACACAAATATATATATACACGTCCACCCTAGATTATTCATTGAATCTGGACATATCTTAGATTCAATGAATCTGGACATCATAACCCGTGTTGGGCTATTTTGTGTGCGACCCTGTAGGCCCATATGAAGTTGGCAGTGGGCCATTTACTATAATGACTCACAAGTCGTAAGCGGTCTCTAGTAAGACATCACGACTACCCAAATCATATGAGAATCGATGAACGATATAACCTTTCATACAACCATATCACGTCCCTTTTGTCAAATGACATTTTGGTCATGGATAAGGCATGGAGAATGTCATCCTCCTATTCCTGACCGTTACTTTCTCGATCCCTCAGTAGTCTGAGTATAGAAATGGAACTACCTTTCCATTACAGTATGGCCATACATTTCTCAGACTCACTCATCGAGGGGCCCAGTAATATCTCTCTACGAATGTGAGGGACAAATTCCATCTTGACCATTCACATTCCTCTATATGAAAAACCACTAAGCCTGAACATAGTCTTTATGATCACTCGGTCAAAAGTGACTTTTGACTAGGTCAAAGCTGAGCGTTTCTCATGTAGGAATCCATGATGATCTCAGGTCAAAGGGCATAGTGACATGGTTTGTATGTGAGAGAAGCTTATGACTTAACCCATGCAGCTCTCTCATAGCGGGTCGGTCCAACACCTTGTACTCTTACATGTGCCTATGACTTTGATTTATATCTCTATACATCTTCAAAGTCATACTGGTCTTATTTCATCTCTGCTCCCACATAGATGACCGACCAGGGACATTTAGGATAAAATCATGAGTTATCCAAGGATAGTCATCACAGTAAACATGCAAATAATATGATAACATAATTAAGAAATTCATAAATCAACAATATTCATTACATAATGATTGGTCCCTAGGGCACAATTTCCAACAGACATTCGGTTCCCTTACTAAGGCATTGACTTATACCTCTGACTGGCTTACTGTACCCTTAACTATTTGTTTCTATGGTCATACACTAATTATAAAGTGACCATATTACATAGCAGGCATTAATCATTAAAACATCTTCACTGTGTGGCATTCCAGTCAGGTACCTTAGTCAATCACCCGAGGCTTAGGTTGTCATCCTGCTTCCCTATTAGGGTTTGGACTCTTATCCCTTACTGGCTTACCATACTCTTAGCCATTACCCTCTGGAGACGTCTTTCAACTTTGACTCATTTCCTGGTCAAGCTCTCTCAGCTCAACCATTCCTCTCCTGAGGGGGAGTCTCTTAGTAGTGACTACCTATCTCTCAGGTTACTCTCTGTCATTCCTTACTTCTCTTCTAGGTCTATTTCCCTTGGAGAAAACACCTCAATACCTTAACCTCAGTTGGACCAATCCTAGTAACCTGTTACTTTTCTAATTTAGGTTTTCTCTCATACCGGGCTTTGCTTGAACCAATACTTTACTTATACCTTAGTAAGAACCTTTATCAGAACTTCTATTTCATCTCAAGACTTACTAGAACCTTTGCTTTGTTTACATACTTGCCAGAACCTCTGCTCTGATACCAAAATGAAACGTCCTACCTTTAACCCCTAAGAGTACACATTCGCAAGCGTTATGGTTTAAGCAGATCATGACACAAGCTCGTGGATTTAAAATTTCAACATAATTACTCGGGTTACTATTTACTATTTAATTTCCAAATTACAGGCTCAACTTCAAAAATCCATAACTAATTCCATAAAAATTGTATTGGAGTGTTCTAAAATTTTACAGAAATCTATTTCGATGCTCGTTAAGGAAAAAATATCTAATTGAACTTATCCTTGCTCAATTCGTACAGTTTAATCAATAAATATTACTGTTCATTTCAAAAACTCTGGAACTTCCAGATTCTGTGCCTCAAATTTGGAAATTCGTATTTCCTTGTGTACACATCCAATTGAGGTGATCTACCTCTCGTTCTAAATCTTGGGATGTGTACTATGAGTCTGCCAAATTTCATGACTTAACTTATTCGTTTAATAGGTCAAACTGGAGTTACAAACTCACTGCTCCAAGACCTACGTTTTATCCCTTAACATCTCTTTACTTTAATTCTTTTTATTTTTTTGGCATACATAACAAGGGCTTACTCTTTCCTGTTCATGCTCATACATTTCTATACATGCCATAAGCATTACAATTAAATACATGGCATCATTGGCATCCATAACATAAATTACATAATATGAGAATTACACATTGAATAATAATATCATTCATTAACATGAACAATAATTCTCCACTTTCTTCTCCTTGCTTCTATGCCATTTTTGCCCATTGATGATTGACCTAAATGGTTGGTTGGGGACGAGTGAGATTCAGGAGAATCTCAGTAGCCTTAGGGGTACTTTCGTCTTTTCTCTTCACAGAAGAGCCTTAGAATATTATTTCCCATTTTTTTGGGATTTTCTTGGAATTGTCTATATACTCTTCCATTTTTACCCCTGTTGGTTATAACTTTCTGAATTTACAGTTTAGTCCCTACTTGGACTTAACTTCATACAATCCTCTCTTTGAGATTTCTAACTTAACCCTTGGCTTGTTTCTACTCTCTTTTCTCTTTCTGGGCCCTTAAGAGTTTACTGGAGCCTCTAGCCTTGATTATACTTGAGCCCCTGAAAACTTTTACTTTGCAGTTTAGTCCCAAAAACTGCTTTGACTTCGTTTCTCATCTTTGGGACTTCTAGTAGCCTAACCAATTCATGAAGGGAATTGAAAGACGACGCGCAGCGGAAACAACTCGAAATTTTAAAACTTTCATTCCCTTTCCGGATCTACCGATCGCGTTTAAGTCAGGTAGTAAGAAGCATTACCTTTAGGCGTTCGATTCCCTGGTGACTTGATGATTCGGCCGTTCAGGATGCTTCTGGTGCCTCCTTTGTCGTTCGAAGTCGACAACTCCGGTCGGCTTCCTCTACCGGTATCCACACGAGTAGCCCTCAACCTCGAACGGCGTGCTAGCGCCTATGTCCGTCTAGGGTTTTAGGAATCCGTCCTCTCTCCTCTCTTTTGGCCGTCTCTTGGGTGTTGGTTCTCTCTTAGTTAAACCCTAGCTCCTCATACCAATATATAGGATGCTATATAGGTTTAATTAATAATATTTAATTTCGAAATTAACTCTAAATTAATTCCGAAATTAATACAATATCAAAATATTGCCTAATCAGATAAGAGAACAATTAAATAAATATGGTTTAAATTAAATCCGTCTCACAGATTTAATTCTCCTATTTATTTAATAAAGAGATGACGGAATTAATTTGTATATATTTAATTTATCCTTATAAATTAAATCTAACAATTAATATCTTTTATATTTATATATATATATACGAATTTATATATATATATATACACACGTCCACCCTATATTATTCATTGAATCTGGACATATCTTAGATTCAATGAATCTGGACATCATAACTCGTGTCGGGCTATTTTGTGTGCGACCCTGTAGGCCCATATGAAGTTGGCAGTGGGCCATTAACTATAATGACCCACAAGTCGTAAGCGGTCTCTAGCAAGACATCACGACTACCCAAATCATATGAGGATCATTGAACGATGCAACCTTTCATACAACCATATCACGTCCCTTTTGTCTCATGACATTTTGGTCATGGATGAGGCATGGAGAACGTCATCCTCCTATCCATGACCGTTACTTTCTCGATCCCTGAGTAGTCTGAGTATAGAAATGGAACTACCTTTCCATTATAGTATGGCCATACATTTCTCAGACTCACTCATCGAGGGGCCCAGTAATGTCTCTCTACGAATGTGAGGGACAAATTCCATCTTGACCATTCACATTCCTACGCATGAAAAACCACTAAGCCTGAACATAGTCTTTATGATCACTTGGTCAAAAGTGACTTTTGACTAGGTCAAAGCTAAGCGTTTCTCATGTATGAATCCATGATGATCTCAGGTCAAAGGGCACAATGACATGGTTTGTATATGAGAGAAGCTTATGACTTAACCCATGCAGCTCTCTCATAGCGGGTCGGTCCAACACCTTGTACTCTTACATGTGCCTATGACTTTAATTTATATCTCCATATATCTTTAAAGTCATACTGGTCTTATTTCATCTTTGCTCCCACATAGATGACCGACCAGGGACATTTAGGATAAACCATGAGTTATCCAAGGATAGTTATCACAGTAAACATGCAAATAATATGATAACGTAATTAATAAACTCATAAATTAACAATGTTCAAAACATAATGATTGGCCCCTAGGGCACAATTTCCAACAATTCAGGCTATTTCTAGTACTTCTAGGCCCAAAAGTTAGGACGTTACACTTTCTATTTATTCTCATACATTTTCATTCATGCCATAGACATTTAAATCAATTACATTGCATCATTGGCATCCAAAAACATAATTTACATAATAGGAAAAATATACATTGAACATTAGTCTTACTCATTAACATAAATAATTCTCCATATTCTTTTCCTTCTTTCTCATGCCATTATTATTCTTATTGATTGACTAAAATGGTTGGTTAGGGGGGTGAGATTCAGGAGAATCTCAGTAGCAAACAATACTACATAGTCATGCTAGATGGATGCTAATGCATTACATGCAACTTGCTTATTCTCTTGTTAGTTAGTGACATATTAGCATGCCTAAAGCTACCTTCATTATGCATAGCCATGGAGACATAACCTACTCATCATAAATAGCAATTGTAGTAGCCAAAACATGTCACAACATTATTCAAACACCATGTACATAGCAATACACAACCATACAATATCAAGCAATGACAATAGGTAAGTTCACTACCTTGTACTTCAAGCTTTCCTTTTGCTTTTCTTTTGACTCCCTTGACTTCCCAACCATGAAAGCTTTTGGTAACATCATCAAACATCCTCTTGGATGTTCCAAGGTCCTAAGTATAGCCATATTGATTATACAATTCATTAGGACCAAGAAATTACATAAAGTTCAAAACTAGCTCTCTTGAACTTAACCTGTTCTCTAAATTTTGGATTAGTGTTCTAGCTTTGCAACAATTGTTCTCTTAGGCTAATCCTACACAATTTTGCCCAAGAAATCCAAATATGAGCTTGGATTCATGAAAAGAAAACTTCTTGATATACCAGAATGTTACCTTTCGGGTCATCAAAAATTGTGATTGCACCAAATAATGTAGTATAGGGCACAACCAATCATTTTTCTCAAGGAGCATTTTATTGGAAAACAATCTAGTCTAAATTGGTAATCAAAAACATGATGACTTGGGGGATTTTCAACTGTTTAAGGTCGTGCAATAAATGAAAAGTATAGAAAATTAAATGTTTTTGGTATTTTAATTGAATGAAGAAATGTTTTGGATTGAAAGGGAATTATGATGAAACAATCTCTTGATGATGGAAACTCAGCTATCATTGCTCTTTAAAATGATTGGGAGTTTTAGAAAATCTCTTAAGTCTAAAAAAAACCCCAAGTAATCACTTGGGTCCAATGTCTTAATTAATAAAAACTCACTTAATCAAAGTTAATTAACATCTCTTAAAACATTGTTAGAAACCACTTAGAGTGCAGATGAACGGATGATGCAAATGTCCTCAGAAAGTCAATTGACAATCATTGAATATCAAAGCATACAGATTAATCACCAATGATCACTGATAATTAAATGAACACAGGAATTCAAAACTAATATATATAAATCAACATTAACAGCATCAAATCCAAATACATTCAATAGTCTAAATAAAAGATTTACAGTCATAAATCAAATCTGAAACAGATGCAGAAATCCCTAAATCTAGAAATCTCTAACACATAATCAAACATAAGTTTAGAACTATAACTCCCCTATTAGGTCTTTGAGCTCAAGTTTTGTCTTCCATCACCAAGAGGCTAAGGGTTTAGCCTTTTATGTCCTCAAATCGATCTCAATCGCTCTAGGAATGAACAGCCATGGTTGATGCTAAAAATGGGATTGAAAAAATGGAGAAGAAGGTGGTTGAAGTGGTTTAATCGGTTTAGAAATGCAAGAAAAGATGAAGAGATGAAGAAAAATAGAGGTTTTGGGTGTAGGATCAATAGAGGCTTGAGAGAGAATGGAGAAGGCTACTATCCTTGCAAGTCTGCAGAATGGGAGACTCCCCTTTTGTGGTGGCTGCCCCCTTTAGGTGTAGAAGCTTAGAAACCTATTCCAAAACACACAGTTTCATTTAACACACTCAGGTTGCGACCTCAGGAGTTTCATGTCGTGACCTGAGAAGACAAAGAGCTTTCATCTTGACTCAGGTCTAAAACACGTAGTTTCATTAAAAGAGCATCCAAGTCGCAACCTCAGAAGTCCATGTCGTAACCTGGGGATGTAGAACACTCTAAACTCTTGTGTTTTGGTTCTTGTAACTTTATGGCTCCATTAATGCTCCATCTTGGGTCTTGGATCCTTCTCCAATTACCTGAAAATCACAACAAAGAGCTTTTGTAAAGACTAACTGATTACAAATCAAGGCAATTACAATTAAGGAGAGAAAAATAACCCTCTTTATCCCTTAAACAGCAAAATGCAATACATGACTCAATGTAATCAAATGGATATAAATGCATGCATAGTGAGGGTAAAAGTGTTGCTAAACATTAGAAAATACTCGAGAAAACCATATAAAGATGGGGTTCTATCACTCCCTCACACTTGAACCTTTGTACTCCTGGACAAAGACTTAAATCATTCCCAAGAAAGTACAGTAAGGAAATTAGCATATATAAAAGTGATCTCAAGAACTAATCAATCAACATCTTTTAGGGAGGCAAGAATAATAACATGAATAATGCCAAGTAATTAGATACAAAGTGCAATTGACTCTAAATGCATGAATAGTAGAGATTTGCTCAAAGGGTATAAGTGTTTGATTCGCACATCTCTCCTTCTTGGGGTTCTTTTCTCTCAAACATCCAATCAACAAACATTCTACCATAAGCTTATAATAGCTCTAAAATCTCCACTACTACTCAGCATTCATGTAAAGAATCAAGAGGACTTAAATCAAGTGATGGAAAAGCTAGATAGAAATGAAATCGAGTGTCAAGAATTAAACAAAGGTGAGTCAATATCATCAAATCTTAATGAAGGAAGTTCAGATCCTAACCTTCTACCACTAAGGGTTTACTTTATTCAACTTTATTTTGTTGCTATAATTTATGTATATAAAAAGTATTTCTGTACTCTTTTTGTTCTTTTTGCATTTTTGTTCTTCTTTCTTCTTCTTCTTTTTTTTCCAAAATTGAAATTCCAAATAAAAATCCATGAAGGTCAGAAAGTCATATTTATCAAGATGAAATCAACTCAACCAACATCATAGTTCAAACAGTTGAAATGATGGACAAAATGAAGGAAGTGCAGGATCGAAAGGGTTAAGCAATGAATAGATGGTTGTGGGTTGTGTTTGGGTAGAAAGGTGTAGAGAAGAATGCCTCTATCATATTCAAAATCATAAACAAAAATGTAATCTTGACCAAGAGCTAAAACAAGTTCTAGAGAATATAAACCACATGAATAATCACTCAAAATAGGGATTAAGGCTCAAGAATATCCTTCCCCCAAGGGTTTCATATCTCAGTTGCTCAAAAAAAAATTTTCAATCAATATGTATTAGTCACGAGGCATTAAGAAACTTATCATAAAAGCAACCAATAAGATGAGGATTAAAAAGATCAAAATAATCACTTAAGAACATGCTTGAATCTCAAAAGTAAGTCTTTAGAGAAATTATTTTCAAAATCTAGTGTTCTTAAAAGTCCAAGGATGGGCATGGTTTTCAAGAAAAACTGTTTGACACAATAAGGGTATATTAAAACGGCAATGGTTTTCTTGAAAAAGATGCAAAGGTAGCTTAAAAAAAAGTTCCTCTTACACAGCATTGCAAAAAGCAAAGAGAAGGAAAGGAATGCACAGTAAATGAGGCCAGGTCATGACCTAAAATCAGTGAGGTCGTGACTTGAGTACACAGAAGTACCAAGTCAGGAAAGGGGAGTTGAGGTCATGACTCAAAATCAGCGAGGTCGTGACCTCAATTCACAGAAAGCCCTCCCTAACCAAAGCCACACCTCAAGTCGAGACCTAAAGCAGTGAGATCGCGACCTAAGGTCACAAAAACTACCAACAAAAGTTTTTCAAAGCTTGGCCAACATTTAACAAGTAAAAGCCCTTTCAACAAGCATCAAAATAGATGGAAATGATCCAATTCGTAGCAATTCACCATCCACAATCAATTCAAAGTGAAATAAGGATGATGAAATATTGGATTTCTAAAAAAATTTTGCAAAAATTCTGAAACAAACACAGAAATAATGCAACATTGGGAAACAACAAAGCAAAATGAAACCCTCCTCTACACTTAAACTTGACAGTGTCCCCACTGTCAAAGGGTAAGGGAAAAGAATAGTAGCAACCAGAAAAGAGAATACAGTAAACTAACCATTCATTGCAACAAAGTTTAAATATGTAAAAGTGAAGCCTTTAAGGACTGGGTTCGCAGGAAAGAGCAACAAAATAAGAAGAAAAACACAGAAACAAAACAAAAAAACAAAAGGCTTTTAATAGCAAAGCTTTCAATCCTTTTATGCTCTTCTTTCCTCTTCTGCCCCTACATCTTCTTCTGCTTGGACATTGGGTTCTCCCATTTCAGCATCAGCAATGGCAGTAGTACTATAAGACTACCCTGAACCCCTACCAAAGTAACTAGTGGCAGGAATGGTGTTCTCCCAGAAGGTGTCACATCCAGTAATATGGCAATTAGGAATAAGAATATTCCTAAATATTTAAAGGCCAAAAATGACAAGGAGAAATAGAAGAATTTTGGTGGAAAATAATTATTATAATTTTCCAAGCCAATTATGAAAAGTTTGACTAATTAAGGAAAATTGGTCAAGAATAATTATGAAAAAATAATTTTGAGTCTCAGAAAATTAAGAAAAAATAAGAAAAATGTTCCTTGAGAATTATATGGGATTATAAAATTGGTTTTATGATCAATTTGCCCTTAGAGAAATTACAAAGGAATTTAAGGGCAATTTAAGCTAGTTTAAGGTCTTTATTTGGAAAATTCCAAATAAATATTTTTAAGGGGAATAAAATTCCAAGAAAATTTCTATGATATCCCAAGGAATTATAAGAAATTATAAAATTAAAATAAGACCCTCAAGTGTCCAAGATTTTTCCCAATTCCTCTGAAAAGTGGAAAAATCACTAAAGAGAAGGAAATTAGTTTTTCATTTTATTTAATTATTGGGAAATTAATTTTGAGACGAAGAGGGCAATTTGGGAAGATATAAATGAGGAGAATAATTTATGGATATGATAGAAAATAATTACATAGGCTAGAGTACTGTAATTATAGAAAAGAAGTTAAACCCGGAGTAAAAGTGCACCGATAAAGCAAGAAGTAGAGTCTTGCACTTTGCTTGGCCCACAAGTTGCCACTTGTCAAGCCTTTAATGGATGGTAATTAAAGCTTTCCAAGTGTCAAGCTACCAATGGAGAGGATCTTGACTTTGAAATTTAATTACATTATGATTTAAATTAATTAAGAGAGAGGATTAAGACTAATTAGGCTCTTGACACATGGCATATCATTAATGATGATTGGTGGGATATTTTGTGAGCATTGATGAGCTTTTCCTCCCCCATAATCAGACCTCATTTCGTGCTAAAGGGAAGAGAGAGAGAGCAAGAGTGATTTTGTGAAGAGATCAAGCAAAAGCAAGCATATTTGACCTTCCAACTAAGATCCAAGCTTGGTAAGTTGTCTTAAGATGTTGCTTGCTTTGTTTTATTGATTTGTATGGTTGGAAAAATCACTTCTTTTCCCTTCTTGTTGCTGGCCGAAATGGGTATAGTGTAGGGAAGGAGGTTTTGTTGTTAAACATAGTTAGAACACTATGATTTAAGATGGTTTCAAGTGGTTTGGTGTTGTTTTGAAAAGTTTTGCATGGTTGAACTTCAAGAGGTTTGGTTCGGTCAAGACCAAAACTAAACCCTAGGATGTGTTTTCCAAAGTTTTGAGGCTTCTATTGTGTTCAAAATGAAAAATGGTGTAGGGTAAACCTAAAGAACAAGTGTTGGAAGCCATAGAATCAAAGTTGCAATTTTTGGGTTTTGAACCCTAATGGTTCGGCCAAGCTAAAGCTGAAGGAAGGAAATTTATTTTGTTAAATCCAAGTAGATATTTGGAATCTACATGAAAAATCATGTAGAGTTGAGTCAAGAGGGAATTTTTAGGGTTTATGGAAATCAACTCTAAAAATTCAAGAACAAAGATGAAGCTTTAAGGGGTTTAGGAGTTACTTGAGTTATGTTATTGATTTTATGAGGAATGGTTGATGATTCTTGTTGCCCTTTTTGTAGATTGCCATGTTAGGGTTTGGCACTTGTGGGAGCAAGAAGGAACAACAAGAAAAACAAAAAGCGTTGGATCAAGGTAGTGGGATCTAATTACCCATTAATGTTAACTTTGCATTGTTATTTATGGCATGTATGCTTGCTATTATATGGTTGAACTATGATGTTGTGATATGGTTGCTCCTTGCATTTGTTGCCATGGCCTTGCATGTTGAGGTTGTCTATTTATAAAAAGATTAGTTCTCCTATGATAGCTAATGTTGAAATGCTTTATAATGATGCATGTTAATGTTTTGGTTGATTGATCTTACTACTGGGATTTCTTAAAATCTCATCCCCCTAATGTTGAAATGCTTTATAATGATGCATGTTAATGTTTTGGTTGATTGATCTTACTACTGGGATTTCTTAAAATCTCATCCCCCAAATATAATCTAACATTTTAGGGCCTAAAACTCCTATGAGCAAGCTGTAGATTGGAGGCTAAAGTATGGTGTCTTGCCATAAAATTCGTGGACCCTTTTTGGTTATGTACATATTATACTAACAGTGCTGTAAGCACACTGACACTGCCATGTTCGTCCAACTTTTTGATTATACTTCCGAATGCATTTAATCACGAAATTTGGTATAATGAAAGATAACGTCCTGAGCTTCAATTTGATAGCTAATACGTTAAAAATGGCCAAGTATACGAATTTTAATGATTTTTAAAAGTTAAAGGTCAGAATCTGGAAAAAAGGGTTTTTGGCAAATGGACAGTGTTGCATTTCACAAAACCCTGACGCTTTTTCATAAGTAATTGGATCATGAGATTATTTTTCCTTGAAAGAGGACTTAAGAAGATTTAAATAGTTTAACCACCCCATTTGGATTTTTGTGGAATAAGTTATGAATTTTTGAAATTGGGCCAAAAAAACTGGATTTTTACCTGATGAACAGTAAAAATCTGAAATTTAGCATTTTTAAGGTGAAAATTGAGCCCAAGACCATCCAAGTGGTCTAAAGTGGTTTTAAATGAAACCTAAGTGGATATAATGGTAAGGTGTGACAGAAGGCCTGTTCATACTCTTAAGGAAAGTTGACCTTGAGAGCCCTGGCCATCTCTGACATTAAAGGATCCATAAACATCTACCTTCTGAACTCATGCGACATGGAGATAGCTTTGTAAGCATTAAACTCCTTGCTTAGATTCGTCACTTGCTGACTGAGCTCATTAATTTGCTCACTTAAGGAGGCGAGGTTAAAACTAGAGCCACCCTTAGCTGCCTTCTCTTCTGGACCTTCCTCCACCACCCTCTTTCCTCTCTTTCTCTCTCTGTTAGATTTGGAGGCGATATAGCGTCTAGTCATGGCAAGGTCCAAGAGAGAGTCAGACTTGCATTTTGGTACCCCTTTTGCCAAACACAAATCGGTAATCAAGTGTGGAAATACCACAAGAGTTCGGACATTGTTGACACAATAATCAATCTGGTTTAGGGCAATAATAGGGATATCAACAGGCTGTATGGTCATCAGCAGGTGTAAAAGGAGCACGCCCTCTTTGAAGACATCAGAAATATGGGTTGATGGCATTACATTATAAGTCATGAAGTTCAGCTAAATCCTGGCCTCATCATTCATGTTCTTATGCTCGAAGATGTTTCTCCCACTTTCCTTCACAGTGCAACCAGCTCCCTCTACTCTGATGGTTTGGAAAACCTCTTGCCAGTTAACTTCATCAAGTCTGGTCTTCCATCACTGGTATTCATAGACAAGGATATCGGGCAACTTGTAGAACTTCTCAATAGCCTCTCGTGTTAAATAACATTCATCGCCTCTAAAAGTGATCCCCCTATACCCGTCCATGGCAGAGCAAGTATAGAACTCTCTCACTAATGTCAGATTGGCCTTATTCCTCTTCTTCATAAGTTCCTCAAGGCCTCTTACCTTGGCAAGCTCATAAAAGTGGTACTACTTGGTTTCTGGAAAATACTGCTCTTGAACTACCCCTTTATTGGCAAATAATTCCATGGCTTCCTTCTTTGAAAGTCTAGTCTCCTCACGAGGGCGAAGCCTTTTCGAGCTTGAGGACTTGGGGTTCTTAGTACAAGACATCTGAGCACAAAGCAAACACACAGCAAACAACCAAGGTAAACATATAAAAGCAAACAACCCTAGAAAAGAAACTAAAACCTACACTACGCCTGGAGACTAAACACTCCCCCATACTTAATGAAAAGCTATCCCTTGCCAGACTTACTTAAGCAAAACTGTTGAAGATTTTGAATTAGCACACCTGCATTTTAAAACCATTAGGAAAATCATGAGAAAACCCAAGTATTCATAATTTTCCATTGCCCAAAATTTATTTGTTACAAATCCTTAATAGGTGAAGTCAAGATCCATTGAGAATCTGCAGTTTGGAAATAATAAAGGTGAAACAGAGGTTTAAAGGTGTCACATCCAGTATTATGGTAATTCAAAATAAAGAATATTCCTAAATAATTGAGGGTCAAAAATAATAAGGAGAAATAGAAGGATTTTGGTGGAAAATAATTATTATGATTTTCCAAGCCAATTATGAAAAGTTTGACTAATTAAGGAAAATTGGTCAAGAATAATTATGGGAAAAATATTCCAAGTCATAGAAATTGAGGGAAAAATAAGGATAATATCCTTTGAGAATCATATGAGATTATAAAATTAGTTTTAAGGTCAAATTACCCTTAGGGAAATTACAAAGGAATTTAAGGGTGATTCAGCCTAATTTAAGGGCTTTTATTTGGAAAATTTCAAATAAATATTTTAAGGAGAATAAAGGTTCAAGAAAATTCTTATGATATCTCAAGGAATTATAAGAAATTATGGAATTAAAAGAAAACCATCAAGTACCCAAGATTTTTCCTAATTTCTTTGAAAAGTGGAAAAATCTGTAAGAAAAGGAAATTAATTTTTCCTTTTATGTTAATTATGGGGAAATTAATTTTGAGACAAAAGAGGGCAATTTAGAAAGATAAAAATGAGGAGAATAAAATAGGGCTCTGATAGAAAATAATTACAGAGGTTAGAATACTGTAATTATAAAAAAGGATTCAAACCCGGAGTCAAAGTGAACCGATAAAGAGCTTTGCATTTTGAATGATCCTCATTGAGCCAAGTGTCAAGCCCTTAATGGAGAGGATTTTGACTTTTGGTAATTAATTTCATTTGGATTTAGTTAATTAAGAAAGAGAAAGAAGGAACCAAGGGGGTAGTGACACTTGGATTAGCATTAATGGTGGTGGTTGAGATATTTTGAAGCATTAAATGAGCACTTCCTCCCCTAAAATCAGACCTCCATTTCATGCAAGCCATAGCCAAGAGAGAAAAGAGAGTGTTTCAAGTGTAACCAAGGAAGAACTAAGGAGAAAGATAGCATCTTGGAGCAGACAAGTGAGATTCAAGGTTAGTTTTTGGTTCTAAGTTGTTCTTTGCCTTGTTTTCTTGCTTTGTATGGTTGGAAATCTTGTTTCTCCTCTTCTTTGGGTGCTGGAAAAAATGATGATGGTGTAGGGGAAGGAGTTATATTGTTCAAATATGGTAAAACACTTCAAAACATAAAAGATCCAAGCGGTTACAAGTGATTTTAGGGTGTTTTGGAAGTGTGTTCTTTATTGTGTATTGTAAGGAGCATTTCAGTTTTGACACCAAATGGCCCCTAGGATGAGATTTTCAATGTTTTGATAGTTTCATGGTGTTTAAAATGGAAAAAACATGTGGGGATAAGGCAAGAAAGGATTTTTAAACCTTATGGAAAACAAGTTCAAAAGCAAAGAGCAAAGATGGAACCTTTATGAAGCAAGAGTATTTTTGAGTTATGTTCTTGCTTTTGGTTGAAATGGATAATGATTCTTGTTGTCCTTTTTATGGATTATCATGTTAGGGTTTGACCTTTGTGAAGAAAAAGAAGAGAATCAAAGAAAGCACAAATCTTTGGATCAAGGTAGCAAGTTAGACCTAGCTACTACCACTAACTAGCATTGTTGATTATTGTATGGTTAATTGCTATTATTGTGGTTGAGCTCTCTTGATTGTTATGTGACTGCTCTTTATAGTATCTTGCTTTGGCCTTTGCATGATTGAGTTTGCCAAATGATAAGTATGTTAGTTCATCAATAGTAGCTAATGTGATCATGCATAATAATGATGCTTGCTTGGTGCTATAGTTGGTTAATTTGCTACTGGGATTTTCAAAAATCTCATCCCCCAAAAATAATGTAACATTTTAGGTCCTGAATCCTCCAAGGGAAATCTACAGATTGAAGGCGAATTTGTGGGGTTTAGCCACAAAAATTCGTGAGCTCATTTTGGTTATGTAAATATTAAACTAACAGTGCTGGAAGCACACTGACACTGACTGGTTCATGTGACTCTTTGATTATGCTCCTGAATGTGTTTAGTCATGAAATTTGGTATGATGAAAGATAACGTCTTGAGCTTCAAATTTATAGCTAATACGTTAACAATGGCCCAGTATACGATTTATAATGATTTTTCAAAGTTAATGGTCAGAATCTAGGAATCAGGGTTTTTGGCAAATGGATAGTGTTGCTTTTCTCATAAACCTGATGCTTTTTCATAAGGAATTGGACAATGAGATTATTTTTCCTTGAAATAGGACTTAAATATTTTTAAGTAGAATTTTGAATCACCCCAATTGGATTTTTGTATAATAAGTTATGAATTTTTGAAGTTGGGCTAGAAAAACTGGATTTTTACCCGATGAACAGTAAAAATCCGAAATTTAGCGTTTTTGTGGCAAAAGTGAGCCCAAGACCATCTAATGTGGTCAAAAATGGTTTTAAAAGGAACCTAAGTCAATGTAATAGTAAGGTGTGACAAAAGGTCCTCTGTGAGCTCAGGTCGTGACCTGGTAATAGTGAGGTCACGACTTGAACAGACAGAGGGAAAATTTTAAATTCAGAAAGGTTCGAGGTTGTGACCTGAAAACAATGAGGTCACGACCTGAACCCAGAAAGTTCAGAAAATATAGAACGAACTAGTTTTCCAAAAACCAAATATTTGCATCAAATATGATCCCAAGCAGTTCAAAAACAAGTTAAACAACAATCTAAACATCTAGCCAGACTCCACTCAATCAAAATCAAAACCTAGAGACTAAAACCCTAGAAAACACATAACTAAACTGAACTAGAAAGAACAAGAAGACAAATAGAGCTAACCTTGAAAGAGCAACAGGAAAAATAGAGTCCACTGAAGAATGGCTTGAAATACATACTACAAGGGATGAATTACAAAGGCAAGAAAGCAATAGCAATCGCAGGAAAGCATGTTGGCATTTAGGGAGATGAGGGGGTAAAGAAAAGACAGGTTTATGAAGAGGAAGAGCAGTTTCAGTTGAGAAGACTAAAAGCGGAGGTAGTTACAGGTGAGGGGAAGTCGCGACTCAAGGAGGCAAAAGGCCAGCATGGGTTATGGAGAGTAGATGTGTGAGGGAAGCAAAAAAGAAGGGTTGTGTATGGTTTTTACAAAGGAGGCTAGGGTTTTAGGTCCTTGGGGTGAACCGGGTTGGAATCCAAGGTAGGTTCAAAGGGCAAAATGATAATTAGGGTGGAGATAAGTAAGGGTAAAGAGGTGAACTTGGTGAAAAATCCTGACTTTTCATGTCAGGTCATGACCTGAGGGATGTGAGGTCGCGACTTCAGTAGATAGAGGGGGATTTAGGGTTTCAAAAAGGCTCCAGGTCACGACCTGAAAATAGCGAGCTCGTGACCTCAACTCACAGAGAGCTTTTGCCCAATGTCTTCCCCAAGTCGAGACTTGAGATATAGAGGTCGTGACTTCAGCTCACAGAGAGCTTCTCTCCTCAGACTAACCTCTAGGTTGCAACTTGAAAGCAACTAGGTCGTGACCTGGGATCACAGAAAGGTCTCTGACATTCCAGACCCTTAAAAACTTTAATTCTAAGTCCTTAAACCAAAACCACTCACCAAAATGCCTACCATAACAACCCAACTCAGCAATCTATCACCAGATTCTCACAATTTAATACAAAACTTCAAAAACAAGTGATGGAAGATTAGGAAAAACTTCGAAAGTTTCAAAAATTTTCAAAAAATTTTTTTGGCAAGTTTCCACGAGAACTACCCATAATAAGAAAAAACCTAACAAACAAAGCACAAAACCACTTTCAAACCTCCCCCCCCCCACATTCAAAGAAATGTCCATATTATAGCACACAGTCACGCCAAAGCACAAAGCCCAAACACAAAAACAACAAAGATGGAAGTTGTAAAGTTTAGTTCGAGACTGAAGCACAACACATGACCCTTTTTAAGAGCTAAGCCCAAAGGTGGGAAAACTCAAGAATGCAAAGAAGTGTGTGGTGGTGACAGAATATAAGCATAATCACAATCACATCAAACTCAAGGCTATGGGGATTATTGAAAACAAACATAACAAACAGAATTTAAGAACTACGTCTACTGAGGAAATCCCTTTCACAGCCTTAAACAGTCACAGCAAGATAATTTGAGTACAAGTAAATTCATGTGAAAAGTAAGAGGTGAAGGAAAGGATGACCTAGCCTTAAGAAGGTGGGGCGGGCTCTTCGTAGAGCTTGAGGAGATGACCATTGCACTGGAACATTTTACCCATGGTCTCCTCCTTGAGCTCTATCATCCTGGAGTTGTGAACTTTTATAACAATATATGGTCTATCCTAGCTCATCTTGAACTTACCCTTCTTGAATTTGAACCGAGCTTGATACCTCAATACTTTATCGCCCTCCTTGAACTGCTTCCTCAAGATGTTGGCATCGTGAACAAGCTTGGTTTTCTGGTTGTAGATATCTGAGTTGTTATAGGCATCTAACCGTATTTCTTCCAGTTCTTGAATTTTAAGGAGTCAGTTTAGGCCAACTTCCTCCAAATCGGTGTTGTAGCTTTTAACCGCCTAGTATGATTTATGCTCCAGCTCCACCGAAATGTGACAGGACTTCCCATAGATGATTTGGTATGGAGACATTCTTATTGGTGTCTTGTAGGTGGTGCGATAGGCCCGCAGTGCATCATCTAGTCTCAAGCTCTAATCTTTATTGGAGGGCTTGACAATACATTCCAGAATGTGTTTAATCTCTTTATTACATACCTCAGCCAGCCAGCTTAGCACTTTAGGTACTCCAAATCTACTGAAGATGGCAGACTTCAGAAATTTAGAAACCGTAGGTGCATCATCCTTTCATGTAGGGATGGCTTTTACCCACCTAGAGAGATAATCAACAGCTA
>NW_021633713.1:0-12651 GCF_004799145.2 Neltuma alba
TTTTCAAGAGCCGAACCCCGGCCTATCCCTCACTATGGGGGACGTAAGGAGCCATACGAGGCCTATCCCTAACTCTGGGGACGTAGGGAGCCAAAGCCTATCCCTCACTATGGAGGACGTAAAGAGCCAACCATCATGCATAATGGAGGCCTTACCACGTGGTAGTAACTATCAAAAAAAAATCTCACCAAATCCCAATTCATGCATCATGCTCAAACCATAATCAAATAGTAGTCGAACATTTCATAAGTAACTCATTCAGTGGCATATCCTTTCACAATTTCAATATTTCATTCATCATCAATCAAAACCCCACAAGAGTGGTTTTCCCTTTTTATATACAACATATGGTTTGAACATAATTACTACTTAGAGCACAAAAACATAAATCTACTCACAATACCACAGAAGCAAGTACTAAGGATTGAAAAGTGGTTACCTCTTCGCCTGAGCAGGAACAAACCAAACCAACAATGTGGCCCCGTGCACCACCAAGACTCACAATCGGTCTACACAAGCACACAAACACACAACCATCATATATTAGCTTTCAAACTAATAATGTGGCCAAAACAACACTTGGGGACACAAAATTCCTATCTCCCATCAAAACTCTACCCAACTCAAAGGGTATAACTATCAAGGCAACACTCCATAGTTATACCAATCCATTAAAACCTTAATTCCTTTCCAAACATCAATTAAATTCATAACCTCAGGACCCACTATAGGATTCTACACCCAAACATCTATTTTGAACAATTGAAGTTCTAACAACAATCTAAACCGATTAAACATCCAATTTAACCTTCCTTAACATAACCCAATTCACAAAACTCAGAATCAACCTCTACATTGTCATCCTCAATCCCAAATCATCCAGTTCCATAACCCTAGCTTCAAAAACTCAAGATCCTTTAAATCCAAGAACTAACTACACGATTAATACTTAGACTATCCCAAAACAATCATTAAACTCAAAACAATCGGTCAAAAACCTCAGTTCCATCACAACCTAGAAAATCCTAGGGTTCCACCAAAAATCCTCAGAAATTCCAAGAAGAAAGTAGATTAGAGGTTAAAATCACTTACTTGAGTAATGGATCCTTAGAATGCCCCCTCCAAGCTAGAAATTCGAAACCCTAGCAGAGCTCCTTTCTCCCCCTTTAGATTTTCTAATTTTCGCACACTGAACACCCTCCCGCGACTATATAGATTCGGGACCTTTCGCCGCGGCGAACTCCAATCTTCACCGCGGCGAACTAATCCCGAGAGGGATTACTCGCCTAAAACCCAGACTTCGCAGCGGCGAAAGCTTCTCGAGAGGAATCTCGCTCGCCCAGAAAAACTTTCGCCGCGGCGAACCTTCCCGAAAGGGAAGCCTCGCTCACCTGAACAACTTTCGCCGCGGCCAAAACCTTCCAAGAAGACACTCTCTACCTGGAACTCCTGGTTTACTTTGCCGTGACAACTACCTGTGAGGGGTACGCTCACCTATTCCTCCAGCATACCTCAAATCCAACCAAACACAAGATCAAGATTAAAATCACTAATCTATCCTCAAAATCAACCACAAGAGGTTTTATTAAGAACCCGAAAAACTCAGGATGTTACAAACAGACCAGAGGACGCGCTCACGAGTGACGGTGAGCTCCTCTGTTCTGCTGCCTCTGCTCGCTCGTGTCTCCATTGCCACCGTCAATTTCATGCATCTCCTCCTCTCCACGTTGCACAACCAAACCAGAGGATGGGACGAACAGAGACAGAATGACGGACCAAAAACAGTGAGCTTCCACGGTGATATCACACCTCCAAATTCTATCTTCATTGTTCTTTTCTGGCTGAACCGAATTGGAATTTTGGTGGAGCTGTAGTGATGGTTAGGAGCAGCTAAATCCTTCCAATTCTCTAGAGCAATGGTTATGGCTTGAACTTAGAGCTTCAAAGGGGAGTTTCAACTCTTCTAATCTTTACTTCTTCATTGTAATTGTGATTTCTAGGTCTTAGAATGAATTTTATAATGTTTGAACGTGCTGTAATGATTTATATTTGTGTTGAGATTGGTAGTAGTTGTTGGAATTTTTTATTAGCATTTGACATTATGCTGTGATTTGCTTTAATTTTTTTACATTGTACTGGGTCAGATTATGTTTTGAAATTATTGTGAATATTTAGTGGAAATTCAAAGTGGCTTGGTTATTGGACTAAAAATGTTAATTGTTTTTCTTTGATTCTCTTTGGCTAATTTGGCTGAAATAGTTTAATTGTGAGTAATTAATATGCAAGATAGCTTGGTGTTGATTATTCTAATCAAACCGAGTCTAAGGGGTGCCCTTAGAGTTTTTTGAATTTAGCTAGCTTCCAAATTAATTAAAGTAATAATAGTTTTAATCATGTGCTAGAGGATTGCTTTTCCTTTGCTGTCACTTGTTAATTCTTTTTGCTTATTTCATTCATATCTATTTTACAAACTAAAAATCCAAAATTATTTACTCATTTTGCATCCTTTTAAATTTTGCCAATTAGTTAGTTAAAAGAAAATAATGCCTTTCCAAGTCAATTCTTTATTTTTTGATACTTAATTTGCTTAGGATTTCAAATAAAGGCTCCTCAAAGTGAAACGACCCAAGTTTTGCACTATATTGCATTGTTTGGATTTATTTTTGATCGGGAACCCCAAGGCGAACGACAAAGGCTCTCATCAGAATGACAACTTCAGTAGACCAAATCACAACTTGACTGAGGGGCAATTCAAATATTTTACCAAAATTTCATATTTGCAATATGAGATTGAGTCTTTATTTGTTATTTTCTAAATTGAGAGTCTCAAATCGCAATTTCACACATTAGGGGTTTTTTATTTGCCATTTTTCCTAATAAATATGGTAGCTCACTACAAGAAATTGTTGAAGTAGCAGCGGAACATTTCTAGCGGTTAAACAAAACCGCTAGAAATTCCAGATATTTCTAGCGGTTCCTATAAAAACCGCTGCAAATACAGACGGTTTGACCATTACCCGCACATTTCTAGCGGTTAACCCTAACCGCTAGAAAATTAGAGCTAGAAAATTCCCCGGGCTTTGGCGGGAACTTGGCGCCAAATTTGTAGCGTTTACTTTCTAGCGGTTCAGGCTAATAAACCGCTAGACACCGAAAAATTCTAGCGGTTGATGCATGAAGCGCTAGAAATTTTTTTTCATTCCCCGAGGAGTTTAGAAATTTCTAGCGGTTCTGTCCTACCGCTAGAGATTTCTAGCGGTTATGGACCGAACCGCTAGAAATGTTTAGCGGTTCAGGACCGAACCGTCAGACTTTCTAGCGGTTCTCGGACGAACCGCTAGAATTGCTAGCGGTTCGGTCCAAACCGCTAGCCAATTCCCAACGGTCATATGACCGTTGGGAATTTCTAGCGGTTCGGCTCAAAACCGCTAGAAATTTCTAGCGGTTTTGGGCCTAACCGCTAGAAAGTCTTGGTCTATATATACCCCCCCACACTCTCACTTCTTCAATTGTTCTGGAAGCGAAGCTCTGCTGAATTTTCTTCACAAACATATTCGAGTTCTGATTCAGTTGCAGATCCTTATTTTCAGGTAAAAATAGTAATTTATTGATAAATAATTTTTATTTTATGTTTTATTTTATTTATTTTATTATGTTATAGCTTATAAATAAATTTTTTTTATTTCATTTATAAATAATTACTATTTGTTGTTATTAGGATGCCTCGTCGACACGGGAAAGACCCAGTTGATCCTGAGAGAGCTGGACCCAGTGAGGTTCATCATGATGCTGATGAGCCATTCCCCAGCATTCATGACTACGATCTGAGCGAGGAGGATATCCTCAGTTTTATGGAGCAGGATGGTGTTGAGCAGACTGAGGAGGCTCATTTTACTGGGGATGAGCAACCCCATGCTGATGCTGCTGACGAGGAGAGGAGGAGGAGGAGGAGCAGGATCAGGGGAATGAGTATCCCCAGGCTGCACAGCGTCCTGCTCCGAGACGTCAGGCTGGTTATGAGGTGGAATTTGTCGGTAAGTATTTATTTAACTTTTTAAAGTTTTGATCAATATTTAATTTATATAGAAATTATATTAATTTATTGATATATAATTTATTTCTTAATTAAATTTTGCAGACACTGAGGGGAACAGGTCCTATCGGAGGCTGACAGCCAGAGAGCTGTCTATGATGACGGGCGGACGAGTGGTTGTGCCGCTCAATGAGTTGGGCCAACCGACGAAGAAAGGTGGCCAGTTGTACAACAAGTACGTGCGCCTCCTTGGTCAGCAGTGGACGCTGTTCCCCATCTACGTAGGACTGGAAGAAGATCACCTCAGACAAGAAGCAGCAAGGCTGGGAAATGATGAAGGTAATATAAAATTGTTATTTATAATTTTTTTTAATTTAAATAAATGATTATATATTTTGTTTTCAATAATTTAATTGTTTGATTATAATTTTTTATTTATTTAATTTGTTTGTTATTTATAATATTTTTAAAAGTAGTTAAATGAATATATCTTTTTTATTTAAATTATTTAAAAGTAGTTAAATGAAAATAATTTGTTATTGATTTCATTAATTTATTACTTATAATAATTTTAAATTTAGTTGAGTAAAATATTTTTTCATTTAAATTACTTAATTGTTTAATTATTATTTGTTTTTGATTAATTTATATTTTATTTATAATATTGTTAAATTAGTTAAAAACTAATTATTTGTTTTTGATTATTGAAATTGCTTAATTATTTGTTTATAATTTGTTATTTAGTTAATTTATTATTTTAATCATAGAGTAAATTTATTCTGGGGGAGGAGTTGAGGGCTGACACGATCAAGAGGCTTCGGGATGGCATGGAAGAACAGGAGGGCCGACCTGTGGAGGGAGAAGAAAGGTGACGGGACGAGGCCCCTCCAGGAGATACTGGCAGATGTACCTGGTGGAGTCCCGGACCAAGACTGGTCCACTTACGTCTATTTTAGGATGACGGCTGACCAGATGGTATGATAATATTGTATTAATTATAATTTCTTTATTTTTTATCCGACTTGACTCATTTAATTTAATTTTTTTACATTTTGCTTCAGGCTCTTTCTAGGAGAAATGCTAGGAGCGTCAGGCATCAGACGATACGTCATAGGGCTGGATCCAGGAGCTTTGCGATCACTTATGACGAGATTGTGAGTACTTGAAATAAATTTATTAATATGTAGATGTATTTAATTTGTAACTAATTATTTCTTTGATTTCATTTACAGAGGGAAAAGACGCAGCAGGAGCAGGGATACACGCCCACTTATGGCGAGATGTGGCCGATGGTGTATAGACCCCGAGACGGGCGTGCGTCGGATGAGGTTGAGGAGATAGCGGTAAGTAATAAATTAAATATTAATATAATATCACAGTGTAGATATCATTATATTATAATTAACTTCTTTATATTAATTTTGGTAGGCACGGATGACTCAGGTCGATTCCGAGTTGCGTGAGTCTCAGGGGTCTGCCTTGGATCCCACCGCCTCACTTTTAGCGGGTCGTGGCCGGCCGCAGCACCCTGGTCGAGTTAGCGGGCTTGGACTTGGACCTACACCGACTAGGTTGCCCCGCTCAAGTGGCGCTGGCCCTTCATATACTGCTGGGAGCTCTCATGCGAGTGCGAAGCGGCCGGTTCCTCATCTTCAGAGGAATTGCGAGAGGAGCTCAGACAAGAGTTCGAGGCCAGGATCGTGGAGCGTGATCGTCAGTTCCAGGAGCGTGATCGTCAGCTCCAGACACAGCTTGACCAGCTCTTGGCAGCTGCTACGGCTCTGCGTCATGTGGTGGTCAGTATAGCTCCAAACATCTCGGTTCCTGACATCCCGACCTACACATGCCACCAGTCCCGCCCCTACCCCCCCATCCGCCAGTCCAGTCCCAGCAGGTTGAGCGGCCTGCCCACCGTCAGCCGGAGGATTCAGCAGAGGATGATCCCGATGATGCTGCTTCTCTGCCCCCCACCCATGATTTGCTTTCATTGTATGGGATTTTATTAGAATCTTGATTTTACGGTTTTATATACTATTTAGATATTTATCTAAATTTTATATTTATTTGTTTCCTTTATTGATTTATTTCTATAATTTTATTTATGTCAAGTACTAATTAATATTGAAATATTTATTTATTTATTACAACATCAACATTACAATTTATTAAACACGTTAAACATGTTAATTAATCAAAATAATTCTATAATCATTTATTAATTTAATAAATATTTATTTTCGTAATGTTATTAATTTATTGTGCGGTATTTCTATTTAATATTTAAAAATAATAGCGTTTGTAGCGTTTTTGAACCGCTAGAAAATTCAAACCGATGGAAAGAAATTCACGTTAAACCCGCTAGAAAATTTCACCAGAACCGCTAGAAAATTAGCAAATTTTACCTAATTTTCTAGCGGTTTATAACCGCTAGAAAATTCAAACCGATGGAGAGAAAATTCCCGTTAAACCGCTAGAAATTTCTATCAGTTTGTAACCGATATTTAGAATTTCTAGCGGTTAATAACCGCTGGAAATTGAAAATTTCCGTTGAAAACGCTACAAATTTGTAGCGGTTTTGTAACCGCTACAAAAAAATGACCGTTCCTCCAGCCTCCTTTATAAGCTGAAGCACTTCAACTGAATTCCATTTTAACTTCTCTTTGAGCTCTGTGTCATATTTTCACGAAATTTGAGCATTATTAGTCATGGATAGGTCGTGGATCAACTTGCACCGATCGACTCCGCAATACTTGGCTGGTCTAAACTATTTCTTGGATTTTGCTTTCGCCAATGCTGCCGTAAATGGTAAGATTCAGTGTCCCTGTCCTAAATGTAATTTCAAAAAGTGGCATCCCAAGATATTGTTAGGGAACATTTAATCTTTAAGCCTTTTCCGCGAGAGTACGTATTTTGGCAACTACATGGGGAACGGCTAGATATGGGTGCTGAGTCAGTGCCAGTAGTTTCACGGATGGGAGTTCGAGTGGATGAGCCGATGCCGTGAATGATGCTGTGCGTGATGCTTTTGGTGTTCACGAAAGCTCGAATCCCAACGAAGATGAAGTAGAGGGACCTCAACCGGAGTTTCTAAGAAACGAAACTGCTCGGGAATTTTTTGACCTCATGACCGAAGCTGACAAGCCTCTTTATTCTGGGTGTACAAAGTATTCGAAGTTGTCATTCTTGGTGAGGCTGTATCACATCAAATGCTTGTGCGGTATGACTGACAAGGCGATGTCTATGTTGCTGGAATTACTGGGAGATGCTTTCCCCCAAGCTGAATTCCCTCCGTCTTTTTACGAAGCAAAAAAGATTATTAACAAGCTTGGCTTGAACTATAAGAAGATAGATGCATGCCCAAACGACTGTATGCTATACTGGGGAGATGATGCCAACAAAGAGATTTGTACGAGATGCAAGACGTCACGCTATAAGTCGGTACGGAAGGGCAAGAAGCAAAAGAAGAAACCGGCCAAAATTCTCAGGTACAAATTATTACAGCGTGTTACTTGTTCCGTCTCTAAAAATATTCGATATTTGAAATTCTTAAAACAATTGATTATGTCATCAATTTTCTTAAATTGAGTCAATATTTAGTACTTAAATATTCGGTATTTTAAATTTTAATATATTATTTTCTTAGATACTTTCCTTTGAAACACGGTTGCAAAGAATGTATATGTCATCAAAAATGGCTCAGCACATGAGGTGGCACGCGACTGAGGAAAACCTAGATGGTAGGTTAAGGCACCCACGAGACTCGGAGGCGTGGAAAGCGTTTGATGCGAAATTTCCAGACTTTGCCAATGATCCTAGAAATGTACGTCTTGCATTGGCAACCGATGGTTTTAATCCCTTCGGAAACATGAGCACAAGTTACAGTATCTGGCCGGTGGTGTTAATTCCATACAATCTACCACCTTGGATGTGCATGAAGCAGAGCTCCTTTTTGCTTTCCATGATCATTCCTGGCAAGAAAGCACCAGGAAATGATATTGACGTATACCTGCAACCGTTGATACACGAATTGCTCGACCTATGGACGAATGGTGTTGAGGCATATGACTCACATGACAAGCAACTATTCAATCTCCGTGCAGCCTTGATGTGGACAATAAGTGATTTTCCCGGTTTGGGAACTTTGTCTGGCTGGAATGTGCATACTGGGTTGGCCTGTCCTGAGTGCAATTTTGATTCTGTGCCATGTCGCCTTCCACACAGTCGCAAGTGGGGCTTCATAGGACATCGACGGTTCCTTGATTCCAAGCACAGACTTAGATTGCAACGGATTCGCTTCGATGGGAAACAGGAGAAGAGAGATCCTCCTGTTACTTTGTCTGGTATGGATATTTTGCGGCAGTTAGAAGATGTTCATATCGAGTTTGGTAAGAGTGTGGATCCCGAACGATTGGGACGACGATCTCGTGGGACATCTGATACGCAACCTATGCAATGGCGGAAGAGAAGCATATTTTTCACTCTTCCTTATTGGGAATCTAATTTGCTACGACACAGTTTGGATGTTATGCACATTGAAAAAAATGTGTGCGATAATGTGCTATATACGTTGCTCAATGAAGCTGGAAAGTCCAAAGACCATCTCGCAGCTAGAAAAGATTTACGGGCCTGGGGAATTCGTGAAGAGGCTTGGCCTGATGAAAACGACAAGTTTCAGCCAGCTAAATTCACCTTGACAAAGCAGAACAAGGATATCTTCCTCTCGACGTTGAAGAACATAAAAGTACCAGATGGATATTCTAGCAACATCTCAAGGTGTATCGATCTGCAGGCTCGAAAGGTTACTGGGTTGAAAAGTCATGACTCTCATGTTCTTATGCAACAGTTACTTCCATTGGCCTTGAAAAACACACTTCCTTCTGATGTATCGGTGGTTTTGGTAGAATTATGTTCATTTTTCAAGAAGTTGTGTGCGAAGGTCTTGGTAGCGGAAGAGCTTGATCAGCTGCAAAATAAAATTATTCTTACACTTTGTCACTTGGAGATGATATTTCCTCCATCATTCTTTACTGTTATGGTTCACTTGACTGTCCACCTTGTTCGAGAAGCAAAGGTTGCTGGCCCAGTTCACTATCGATGGATGTACCCTATAGAGAGGTACTAGATTATCTTTTATTCCCGCCTCTTTAAATTTCACATTGTTCTTTCATTTACTCGTAATTATTAATGCAATTTAACTTACAGGTACTTGGGAAAATTAAAATCATATGTTAGGAATAGGCATGGCCTGAGGGGTCAATAGCAGAAGGTTATTCCGGAGATGAGGTCCTAACTTTCTGTTCGAGGTACTTTGATGACATGGAGACATCTTTTAAAAACCGCCCGCGTCGCGTAGATGATTCTCCTCCCGGTCCTTCCACGTCAACTTTATTTCCTCCTGTTGGGAAACCAGTTGGAGGATATGAATTCTTCAGACTCACTCCTACAGAGAAACTCCAGGCACACAGACACGTTTTGATAAATTGCAGCCAAGTTGAACCCTTCATGCAGTAAGTATATATCATATAAGCTCACTAGCTTTTACACTTTATATTTGTTTCTTACTGACTCTTCTAACAAATACACTTTACTATAGTGAGTTTAGGAGTTATCTCAGGCGTCAGCTACGGGGCCGTGCGCGTTCTGCTGACATTGATAAAAGAGTCCACAAAGAGTTTCCCAGTTGGTTTACACGTCGAATACGTAATGACAACAGCCCATACACAATGAATTCAGAGCTCTTTCTCTCGGTCCGTTAGACCATGCACGAGGTTTAGCGTACAATGTCAACGGCTTCAAGTTCTGTACGGGTTGGACGTGATCAGGGATTGCTCACACAAAACTCTGGAGTTTGCGGGACATTCGGAACGAGATGTTATGCTAGCAGTAGTGATGGCGATATGCGCTTTGGAGGCGTCACTTACTATGGAAAGCTAATTGACATTATTGAGTTGACTTACCAGCTTTTCACCGTGACACTGTTCAAATGCTCCTGGGCAAATACGACAACTTCACGGGAACTCGCTACTGACCATTTGGGCATCACCTCAGTCAATTTCTCTAGACTTATTCATACGGGGGCATCTGAAGATGATGAGCCATATATCCTTGCTTCTGAGGCACACCAAATTTACTATGTCGAGGACGAGAAACATAAAGACTGGAATATGGTCGTTCACCTCAAGCCACGGGATCTTTACGATATGGGTGATGGTGACATTATTTACGACAGTGAACCCTTCCAACCCTCGAATTTTGAAGACTTCTTTCCTCAAGGAGATGATAATTTGCCACTTATCAGGTACACGTCTTTTCTTAAATTATTTAAATAATTAACTACTAATTACTAATTTTTTCCAAATACAACATAAATTTAACAAATTTTTTTTAAAATGTGTCCTTTCAGGCCGGATGATGATGGAGAGTAGCAGCATCCAAAATAAATTATTTAACAAATTTTTTCGTCCATAAATACATATGTATAAATTAAAATTCGTAAAATTTTTTTTAAAAAATAAAAAAATTTTCATTTGTAGCGGTTATAACCGCTACAAAATACATACCTGTAAATTACAATTCGTTTCAGATTTTAAAAATAAAAATACTAAATTTCTAGCGGTTATAACCGCTACATAATATAACCGCTACTAATTACTAGCGCTTATATATACGCTAGAAAATGAATAACAGCTACAAAATGTTATAAAAACGCTACAAAAACACCCGCTACAACAAATGTGTCGCTGATCTCTATAAATACCATATCTTCTCTACATTCATTTACTCCATCTCTTTTCCTTCCTCTCCTATTCTTCTTCATAATTCTCTCTTTTTTTCTTACTATCTCATATTGTGGTTTTTTTCTCTTTACTCTATGGTAAGTGAATTTTATTTTATAATTCATTGTATCTTTTTTGTTTTTTTATTTAAAATTTACTAACATATTTATTTCTCCTTTCCTTTCAGATTTTTCTTCTCCACATTTGTCATGCCCTCCTCAACTGATTCAAATACTCATCAACCTAATACTATAGGTTCAATATTCCAAAATATATCATCTTCAATTCAACTATCTTATTAAATATTCAATTAAATTATCTTATTAGATTAAATTCACTTCTTTTGACACATTCATAATTTAATTACATATTTTTTATTACAAAATTTGAATATATAAATGTAACATATACTAATTATACAAATTAACAAAAATTCTTCAAAATAATTTATTTAATGGTTTTTAAAATTATAATATGAAAAACCATAAATTTTTTTTCTGGCACGGTAACATTTCTAGCGGTTTCGAACCGCTAGAAATATTTCGTCAAATTTAAATTTTGCGCCAAAATTTCTAGCGGTTAAACAAACGCTAGAAAAGTTTTTCCCGCCATTCTTAAAATTCAATTGGCGGGAAAATTTAATTTCCCAAAAATTTCTAGCGGTTTCTATAACCGCTAGTAATTTTCGCGCGCTACTGAAAAAATTTATTACAGGTTTCTAGCGGTTATAAAACCGCTAGAAATTTTTTCTTCCGGAACTTTTCTAGCGGTTTTATAACCGCTAGGAATGTGTCTCCTTCAGATATTTTCTAGCGGTTCAAAACCGCTAGAAATTTTCTATCGTTTTGACCATGATGTGTAGCGGTTGCGATAACCGCTAGAAATTTTTTCTTGCACCTGTTTTTTCTAGCGGTTTCCTTAACCGCTACAAATGTTATTTGTTGCGGTTAAAACCGCTAGAAATGTAACACTCTAACCGCTAGAATTAACATATTTTTTTGTAGTGGCTAGCCATCCATCTCTAAGATCTCAAAGTGATGAGAGTTACAAACTTCTAAATTTGGATAATATTTCATTTCAAGAGTCTAAATTTAAAATTTTTAATTAATTATTTTTAAATAAAAAATATTTTTTCAAAAATAATAATTAAAATATTATCTTTATTTAGATTTTATACCCATTATATAATTATTTTAAACAAATAAAAAAAATTAAATTTAAACAATCCACATCAGATTTGGACATTAGATTTGAATAGTTCAGTTTTGATGATTATGGATCTCCATCCCAAAGTCACGACCCAAACCAGTTCTCATCTCCACTTGCTATAATAAAAGCTAATTGTCAAGGGAGGCTGAGAGGATATATATCCCTCTACCTCTATATTAAATGGAGGGATTTTGGGCTCCCTATGTCTATCCCAAAGGTCAATTTGGGATTCACAGTTTTGCAACCATTTTGAATCATGAAATTTTATTTGGTAAGCTTAACATGTAAATAAATACTCCCATATGTTATTTGATAATTAATTTTCAGTGCCTATTATAGAATACTACTTTTTTTTTCCCACTAAATCCAAACCTAATGTTACGGTCTTACAGAGAGATCCAAATCATGAAACTTTACTAAACGGAGAGTAACATATTGTTATGGTCTTACAGAGAGATCCAAATCTCTTCCCTCTCCCTCCCTTGTTTAACTTCTATAGAAACATTTCATGATTTACGGCTTCATGCATGTAGGACCTTCGTGGCTGAACTAATAAATAAATGCACGCCGTCGGCAAAACCATGAAAAAGCATCGCAACTTATTAGGCGCCCCGTACCTTCTTCTTCTTCTTT